>NC_053026.1:516962585-516985481 GCF_003073215.2 Triticum urartu
ATACAGATGTATGTGGTCCGATGAATGTTGAGGCTCGTGGCGGATATCGTTATTTTCTCACCTTCACAGATGACTTAAGCAGATATGGGTATATCTACTTAATGAAACATAAGTCTGAAAAGTTTGAAAAGTTCAAAGAATTTCAGAGTGAAGTTGAAAATCATCGTAACAAGAAAATAAAGTTTCTACGATCTGATCGTGGAGGAGAATATTTGAGTTACGAGTTTGGTGTACATTTGAACAATGTGGAATAGTTTCGCAACTCACGCCACCCGGAACACCACAGCGTAATGGTGTGTCCGAACGTCGTAATCGTACTTTACTAGATATGGTACGATCTATGATGTCTCTTACTGATTTACCGCTATCGTTTTGGGGATACGCTCTAGAGACGGCCGCATTCACGTTAAATAGGGCACCATCAAAATCCGTTGAGACGACGCCTTATGAACTGTGGTTTGGCAAGAAACCAAAGTTGTCGTTTCTGAAAGTTTGGGGCTGCGATGCTTATGTGAAAAAGCTTCAACCTGATAAGCTCGAACCCAAATCGGAGAAATGTGTCTTCATAGGATATCCAAAGGAAACTATTGGATACACCTTCTATCACAGATCCGAAGGCAAGACTTTTGTTGCTAAATTCGGAAACTTTCTGGAGAAGGAGTTTCTCTCGAAAGAAGTGAGTGGGAGGAAAGTAGAACTTGACGAGGTAACTGTACCTGCTCCCTTATTGGAAAGTAGTACATCACAGAAAACTGTTTCTGTGACACCTACACCAAGTTAGTGAGGAAGCTAATGATGATGATCATGAAACTTCAGAACAAGATACTACTGAACCTCGTAGATCAACCAGAGTAAGATCCGCACCAGAGTGGTACGGTAATCCCTGTTCTGGAAGTCATGCTACTAGATCATGATGAACCTACGAACTATGAAGAAGCGATGGTGAGCCCAGATTCCGCAAAATGGCTTGAAGCCATGAAATCTGAGATGGGATCCATGTATGAGAACAAAGTATGGACTTTGGTTGACTTGCCAATGATCGGCAAGCAATTGAGAATAAATGGATCTTCAAGAAGAAGACTGACGCTGATGGTAATGTTACTGTCTATAAAGCTCGACTTGTCGCAAAAGGTTTTCGACAAGTTCAAGGGATTGACTACGATGAGACCTTCTCACCCGTAGCGATGCTTAAGTCTGTCCGAATCATGTTAGCAATTGCCCGCATTTTATGATTATGAGCAATGGATGAAACTGCATTGCCTAAATGGATTTCAAAAACGGCATTTCCCGTGACGCGTGTATTTTCTGGAAGTAGAGAAGTTTGATGTTATATGAGGGGTGCAAGCCGGACCAGTTTTATCAAGGTGTACTCCGCCTGATTCGGATATGTGCCAAAGGACGTAGACAGAAGTTGTGCACACGCTCGCACACCGGCGATTCCATTTATGGGACTGGTGCAAGCCTCTCTCGAAGCTTTGGAATATGCTCGCCTGTTCTGGATAGGTGACCATGATCGGATTAAGCAGTTCTGTTGCTTTTGCACTAACAGGACGGTTTGTGTGATTGATACGCGCGTTGTCATTTCGAACAGCAGCAAAGTGACTGCTGGAGACGTCCCTTTGGTCAGGCAGTGTTTACCTCTCGCATGGACGTCAGGTTGCCACTGCTTAGCCTCCGCTGTTGAGGTGACATATTACTGAAGTCTACGGAAGATGATATGAGGCAGGGATTTTACTCGCCGATTTCACGCCTGGTAATGACCGGCCCGCCACTTAGCGCTCGCCGCAAAGCTCAACAGTTCCGCAGTCGCGTTTCGCCACTTGGTGGTTCGTCCTGACCCCTCCATTCGGGCCTCGGGACTCTCTCGTGCTTTGTCTTGCGTACGAACTTTTCGTGGGGATTGGGAGGTGCAATTCTTCTGCCCGGGCCCCGGGCACCCGGTGACGGACGATCTCAGTACCCTGGTTGGGGCTCCTGATGACTGCCGACTGTCCGTGCGCCCCCGGCGGGCGGCACTTCATAGCACGTTCAGCCACATGCCGTGAGTCCGTGACGTGTTCCGGCCTCGGGCTCGTTGAGTTATGACAGGTGCACATCATCGGCACTTTGCAACATGGTGCTATTTGGATAGGCCTTGCTGGCAGCCGGGCCGTCGTCCATCCACGGCCACTCGTGGAGGAGAAGGATTTAGATACAGCGAGATCATTCGGATTCGTCCACAGAATGCCTCCCTGCATGTCAAAATCTTGTTAATGTGCGATTTTCAGTGTTCATCATTTGATGCCACCTGGAGAGAACGCATACGAGTACCTGGCGACAAGCTGACGACTTTTACTCGAGAGAGGTAGCAATGCACGACAGGTCTTCGAAGCACTAAGTATGGACGATCTCACAACGCACACATAGTCACGAACTAGGCCTGACTGGAAGCGTGGCTCTTCGGAGAAGGATCGTACGTCAGCTTCTCCCGATGTTTGCCGGGTTTACGCTTAGAACATGAAGGTGTTGGCATAAAGACTCTGAGAATTCTCCTCAGCGGTGGTCACTTGTGCTTATCAACATGGAGATAGTGGGTTCTAGCCCTGACACTCCCGATCGACGCTCACACTTCGCTGCTGGTTGTCTCGGGGCAAGAGAGCTCGTCACCCTGGTTCGAACGGAGGATAAATTCCACTGCTGAGCACTGCAACTCTGTGAAGAGTCACGGGCGAAGTCTCATCGCACGCTTAGATATGAGACTTGGGAACCAATGGAAAGGCATCATTCGGCACCTGTGACTTTATGTGCTGCTCTTACGTAGATGCTATGCCAGTGCCTTCTCACGAGTACATTGGGTGATGCCACGCAGAGTGGTAGTATAGCATCGGTAGTACCGTTTAGAGGCATGGCGCCTCGTCAGATAGGTTAATAGCTTGAAAGAGTCAACATCATTTGCGATATGGCCTCAATCATCTTGCAGCATAGTTCTAAGCTGCGATCTTAGCTGTTCTGACAGTCACGGGCCTAGAAGCGTGACACGTAAGGCTCACATTACCATAGGAGAGGAGTGGGATCTACTGAACTCGGAAGAGAGCTAGATTGCGTTCATCATACACGAGTTCACTTTACGAACAGGTTCATTCTTTTGACCTGGGATATCTGAGCTCCTAGGCACCAAGCGATGCAACGAGGAGGGAGACTCTTGCTAGCTCCTGCTTCGATATGGTATTATTGTGGATAGCTAATGCGAAAGAGCAAGAGAACGGGAGGCCACGGAGGGATCTGCTATAAATGGGTATAGAACGATCGGAAGTTGTCACAGGCGATTGTTAAGATAGAGCACTCGGGATAAGCCTCGGAATAGGACGGTAGTCGTATTGGCATAATTCATTCTGCAAATCAGGCTGTGGATGACTCGACGTAGTGGTCAAATGTGCGGTATCATTGCTGGACGGAGGTCGAAAGGGAACTTTTGCTTCTAGTGAAATTCTGCAGTCGCACGCACAGCACCAGCTATGTCAGGTTGAGTCGATATCATGGTGTCTAGCTATATCTATGACCGGGTCACGGAGACACGCGGGGTTGGAGCGGTGCAAGCAGTCCATGGGAATAACTCCGGATGTTGGGAGTGATGCACTCGAATACTCTCTACGAATGAGCGGGATCGTATCTCACGACCGGTGTGCATATGGTCGGCATAGATACGTCTTGGGGCCCACGGGGAATCCGTCATGCGCTTAACGAACAATCTAGCTCGTCGTGGCTAGTGGAGGATCTGTTATCGACTCAGAAATGGGACTGGAGCACAGTCTCGTGCATGTATCTGCAGGTGAATTATGGAGGTCTACCCTAGAACTCTCGCGGCAGCTAAGATCCGTCAGAACATCGAAGGAGGAATTGGCCTTCGGAAGACGACAAATGTGAGAAGGGTTAACGATACATTGCGCTTACCATTAACAGATAATTCAAGGTGAAATGGCGCTCTCCGGCGAATAACCTCCACTGTTGGGGATGTTAAGTTGAGAAACGGCGTAAATTTTCGGGAGTGAGGTTCCTGAGGATAGTAGAAAAGTCCTTTGTTAGAGTCGAGATAATCCTCGATCATCACCTACCAATCTTTCTCAGCCATTCTTGGGGCGGGAAAGGTACACAGCGCAGACGCTTATTCCGCTGAGCATAGCATATACATGTTCAATGCATCATGATTCGTACACGCGCTCATACCTGACCTGGGCTCACGTGGGAGCTATAGTTAACCTTGTTTGCCGTGGGACTGAAATGCCGCTGATGCGTGAAGCGAATTAGTGTTGTGTTCCCTTTGCTTATGCGCATGTGTCACGCGAAAGCCCAAGAAAGACGAGATTTCACAAATACTGCGAGGATAGAGAATACTGCCGCGGTTCGGAGACTTGAGATTGCAGCATTCGGGACATGATATCAGCGTATGAAAGCAGCGGAGTAGCAGGACAGAGGTATACAAGTCGCTCGAAATCACTATACGCATGCCTTATAGCTATTCGACTCTTGAGTAGCCAACTATTGACTGCGCACTGGTGGTAGCTGTGCCAATGACATAACAGAGCCTATACATTTGCTATCGGCCCCAAGTGGCGATGTTCACAGCTTGAGACACTTGAGACAACCATTCGGTCAACACTAGAAGAATCCTCTATGAATGTCTATTCCATACCGCTATGCTTCAGAGACACCTCCGCTATGATAGCGTTGATAGTTAAGGGAGTGACGACTTGTCGCTCTTGGTTGCTCTTGCTGGACAATTTACACTCTATTAGTGAGCTAGTAGTCAATGACAATTCTTGTGATCTCTGATGTTATCTCTGATATTGGAGCAGAATTACGTATACGCGCTTGCCTATTCGTATGATACGCGTGGGCAGCAGGCTGAGAGCCTCTCGCACTTGCGACCTGGTAGCCTGGATTTATCACTCGCACGCAACACGACCGAGGGTGGATGGAGCTAAATGTTTCGCGGTCATAGCTCGAGTGTTATGGCATGTCCGATTTAGCATGGTTCCTGTACGGGTTGTGGTGTAATGGGTAACAACCTTGATATCTGTTCGTCTCTTGATTATAAGCTTTTCCAAGAATGCCAACTGGTTTACCCTTATTTGCGGAGCCGTACCCAATTTCTTCTGTCTGGTTCCTGCAGACTTCAAGGTCATACTATTATGATAACTCAGCACCGGACTCCGCGTGACCTCCCCTGATGTAGTCCAGGGCGCCACGGTGTGGCAGGCTCGCAGACATAGAGATATGTGCACGACGAGGCAACTGCATGGATTGAGGCCCTACCCGTATACTAGGCAACAACTCTGGAATCTGTGCTCTCTGAAGAAAATAGAGTGTTCATAGTGCCAAGCTCGCTATGCATGCGAGAGTTGTTCAGCCACATTTTTCCGCTAAGTCTCCTGTCTCACGTGAGATAATAAAGCCGATTAGGTTAGGATCTCGGGAGGTCTATCGCAATGTTTAGCTGTCCTCGGGTTGTCTGTGGAATGTTTACGAGCTACGATCTGATTCGGGTGGGCCTTAGGGTGGTTGCTTTTGGGGAGAGGAATCTGTTTGCTATCAGGGTAGACCACCGGGCATCTACGTGAAGTCGTTCCATTTGGGCTTAAGTTGGGAACGACGCCGGTGGCAGCGACAGAGAGACTGCTTCGACAGCCGTGCCCGTGTGCGTGTTCAGGCAGATCCCGCGGCAGATTGCTTGGTTTATTATTCGCGTTGTATTAGTGATAACTTTGAATCGTAGTTTTATATAAGACTTGAATATATTTCTAACTTGAGAGTTGTTGTTTTTTTGGCGCTATGTTTGTATTTTGAGGTCTTTTCTTTTGTTTTCTTATTTCTTGGCGGAGAATCCAGGCGGTAAAAGATGGCCGGTCAGTTGGACGGTAGGATTTTGGCCCGCCTGGCGCTCAAGTAGTTTACATGACGCGGAAGTGCCGGGGAGAGCTCTGAAATTAACTCTCTCGCTGCAGCGTTGGGCTTTCCGAGAGCCTGACCATTGCCCCTCTTCTTCGCGCTCCACACCTTTTGGACCGAACAACTTGCCAGTACCCTCCACAAGGGATGGGCTGAAGTTTCGTGGCGTGCGTCATTGTTGGACGCGCTGCAGGCTCTGCCACTAAGCATGCGTAATGCTTTCCTTTATGACCCCTTAACTAAATACTAGACATTGGTGATTTCGATACAGAAGGTCCGTTGCGGCGGAATTGCTTTGGCCTGCCTAAGGACTGGGAGTTGCACGTGATCGCCACGAGATCAGCTAGATCTCGTATATGCAGGTGAGGGTCTCGCACGTCATTCACACCGGTATGACAACGTATGTTAGAGCTAGAAGTATCGGGACTGAATCGACATGATTATCTAGGAGATACTATATTCCACAAGCTGTCTTGCACTCTTATACTTCTTGTTAGACTTTTCTGGAAGTACCTCATCAGATCTGTATTAGCCAATAGAGCGCGCACGTGTCATATGTTAATGTTCTTATGCGGTGGCTCAGTGAATTGGTTGCTGGCTTGCTCATTTGCGGGCCTGATGCGAGCAAGTACGTTGCAGAAACATTTATTATTTCTATATTTATGGAAATGCTTTGTGGAATGAGCTAGGATGAGCGCGCGCGCCCGATCAGGAAGTAGAAGTGTACATATGGATTGTGTATTTAAAGTACAGCTTGAAGTGGTGAGCCGATGGGCGAGAAAGTGTTCCGCGCACTCATCTAACCTACCGTTTTCTTCTTTTATACGTGACGAGTGGAATGTGTGTGATGCCTCCTTGAAACTTGCGATCCCGTAATTTACTTTGCGTTTCAATGCGGTTTGGACGGCGCTAAGATGCGTGCCGTTGACACAAGATCGGGGTAAAGATATAAGCCTGGCATTCGAAGGCGGTTTCCTTGCAGCGGGGAAGCAAAGAGTTGTTGAGGGTGTGGCGTCGACGCTTCGGGGGCGGATGGGTGGCAGGAGCAACGTATCTCGCCGATTTTGCGTCCGGCCGCGGATGGAGCTAGCGCACCGACGCTCTGAGTCGCGAGCAGAGCGCCCGCAACTGGGCACGACTACGTGGAGGCCGGCGCCCGGCAAATAGCCCTGGAGGCTGTCGGGCACGCACGCGTTCACGACGCCGATTTTTACTACCAGCTCGTCAAGTGGGTTTCCCGCTTGGAAGCCGAAGCTTCGGTGGACCACGCCGGCATGGAAAGGGCCAACGCGCGCGAGCAACACGCCCTATCGCACCTCTGGCAAGTCCGAGGCGAGGCGGAGGACGCCGGTGCCGGCGTTTAGCATGGACAGCAGATGGCGGCCGGCATCGTCTAGTTAGCTAAGAGTAAGTTAGTACTTGTACGCTACTAGAGTGTTAGTGGGAGTAGATAGTTAACTTGGCTATGATGGTTGTCAACGTGGAAGTTCAGTACTCTATATGTGGATCAGACCTGTTACTTTGCTCTGAATGTTGAACTTTCCGTTGTGAACGTATGGAATGGGCTGTATTTTTTTAAATGGGTTGTATGTCGTTCTCCACGGTTAGAGTCTGCTTGTGGTCCTAGCATTTGATTGACGCGTAGTATAATCACGCAGGCGAGATGAGTGTCACCGTGAATGATGAATGGCAATGACCGGCAAGTCAGGTAGCGTGATTGCAGATTAGCAATGTTGCGCTGATTGTTGAATGACTATCTTACAATAATGGCTACTCGGGTCTATGTGTAAATTCGTGACAGTCTGGGTCGCGCATTGAATTTTGATCATTCGTAGTTCGATCGAAACGCAGGAGAACGTCAGCAGCGAACGAGTGCGCCACTTCATGCCGAGCTGGCGCAGGGACCCAGCACTCGCCACAGGTTTAGTTTTTTGTTTTGGGTTAATTTGATAAATGCCACTCCAAATCTGGTGTATCCGAGAAATGCCACTGCAATTTCCAAACTTTGAAAAATGCCATTTCATGCCATTTCTAGTGGCATTTTTCGAAGTCTGGAGTGGCGTTTTTCAAAGTTTGCAAACTGCAGTGGCTTTTTCAAAGTTTGCAAAAATTGCAGTGGCATTTTTCAAAGTTTGGAAATTGCAGTGGCATTTTTATGAATCGCCATAATTGGAGTGGCATTTATCTAATTTGTTTTTGAGACGGAAGCAGGGTGTCAACTGGGCTGTGCGGGACACTCTGGCCTGTCTAGACAGCCTTTTCTTTTATGTTTACCACAGACCAGCCCAGTAGTTTTTTTTTCTTTCTGAAAATGGCTAGCCCAGTTCTTTTGTGATTTGTCAAGTAAGTCGCTTTATCAGGCCTGTTGGGCTGCAAATCTTTCAAGACGAGGAGAGCTTCATTCGGCTGGCCGAGAAAATGGCCTATCAGTAATGAGAAATGGGCTGTACATTTTTAAAACACATCAAACCGGCAATTATTTCTCAAATATCTTTTTTTCATTTCGAGATTTTAAATTGCATTGATTTTTATGCGTGGACAATTTATTGGATTTTATATTGATATACATTTATTTTTAAAATCAGTCTGAATGTGACTCGAAATTTCGGGATTAAAAACAGTTCAGACCGCACCGACATATGCAAAATTTCGTATAATTTTTTAACCGTGGCCACAAATATGGGCTGTAATGCTAACGATAAAAGAGAACATGGCTCCAAAAACCTGTAATGAATTACAAATAGGGCCTTGTAATAGTACTTATGACAATCAATGGCAATGGGCATCAGCTATGACGTTCCCACAATTTGACAAGGCATTTCCACGAGATGGCAGTTGGGTGTCCTGGAACCGGCCGTGCGGTGCTCTGAATACCTCTGTCTTATATTCCTACTCAACGGCAAAACAAGTGCCGGCGGGAATGCCGTCACTCACACTCACCTACCGGGCCGGTGTGCTGCCGCATAGGCCCTACACCGCCATATGACTCCATCGCTGCCTCAGTCCAGTGGCCCTTACTTGTCTCTCAAAAGGTACGTATTACACTTGTTGGGATTGGCATATTTAAGAAGAGATTGCAGGAGTTTGTCACTCACCGTTAGTCGGAGAGGCACGCCCAGCCTGTGTTTATTCTTTCTGCGGCACGCCAGAGACACCAGTAACCCCTCGTTAACAGTCGGTACTCCCCTCCTCACAACAAAAAACCACCGCCACGTTCCCGGCCTTGTGTCATTCCCTTCCTTGCCTTCGGCCATTTCCCGGGCTTCCTTGTTCTCTCGGCGTGGGGGGGTTAGGGCGGGGTGGTCTACGGGAACCGACAGCATACTGAAGTGGACTATTAGTCGGAGAGGCTGACAGCTGGCGTCCACGGCCTCACGCAAGGAAAATGCCTCCTTATTTACGCGCAAAATAATGATTTCCTCCACTTGAACATCTGGGAACCATCCAAAATCGGCCAACGTACTGGTATTTGCGAAAAAAAAGCTACAGCGCCTGACAGCTATCGCGACACCAGATATTATCTTCGCATGCAAGGAAGTGCTCCTTATTACGCGACAAGAATGAATACTCCCCCTGCTAGCTGGGACCCAGTATAGTGGTGTCATGATTATAGGTTGATCGGGGACGCAAGGCTGTTTGTCAACAGTATAGTTGACTAAAATGCATGAGTTCTATGCAATCGGACTGCTGTACGAAGTACCAGCCGAATCGGCCGTAATGCTTCTCAACATCGGTACCTGAATGGCTACACAGACGCAGAGCGAACGCCGTTCCGGCGCCTGCACGCCTCCATGGCCGCGTGCTACTGTGCCGGAGGCCTCACCGCCCCATCAAGCACTCGAGCCGCTGGCATAGGCATCCCCCACTCCACGAAGCCATACCCTCTGAGTTATTACTAGTCGAGCGTACGAGTGCAGCACAGCAGCAGTAGAGATCGCACTATACTACCATCTCTGCGTGGTGCATCCACTTGCGGTCTTCCCGGGGCTGCATGGCGTCCTCTAGGCCTAACCGTCAGTCCATCAGCCGATGGCATTGTCGGCGATGTGGGTCTAATGTGAGTATTCTTTCGAGCGAAACACAGCTAGGGAACGAAGGATAGTCGAAGAAAGAGATCTGACAAAATGGACCTTGACCACGTTGACCACGCCGCGCCGAGAGCACCAGGTGGTGGACGACAGCGAGGCCTAGGAAGGGGACGAGGCGGAGCCGGGGAAGACGCAGGCTAGTGGATGCCCACGCAGAGGAGTACGAGGGTTCACTGGTTCGCTGCGGTGTGAGGCTGCCGTCGCTGCAGAATAACAGGGGGTGTGGGTGAGTAGAGGGATGGCCTGGCCAGCGGTGGGAGTAGTAGGGGGCGGTGAGGCCTCCGTGTCACAGCCGGCCACGGGAGGCAGGAGACAGGCGGCACGACCGGCGCTGTTTGGGCGGCTAGAGCAAGAAGACCAGAGGTTGAAGAAGCACTACGGCCGTTGGATGGACATCGTACGGTCACGGAGCTAGAATCGTGCATATTGACTAAGTTGACAAAGCCCTTCGTCCCGTCAACTTAGTAGGCCCACTATACTGGGTCCCAGCTAGCAGGGGGAGTATTCATTTTTTGTGCGTAATAAGGAGGCACTTCCTTGCGTGCGAAGATATAGCTGGTGGGTCCGAGCTGTCAGCGGCGTAACGTTTTTTTCGCGAAAATACAGAGGCCCTTTCGGTGGGTCCCTGATGTCAGGTGGAGGAATCATTATTTTGCGCGTAATAAGGAGGCATTTCCTTGCGTGCGGCCGTGGACCCAGCTGTCGCCTCACATAAGTCCACTTCAGATGCATGTCGGTCGTTGACCACGTTGACCAGGCCGCGCCGAGAGCACCAGGGCGGTGGACGACGGCGAGGCCTAGGAAGGGAATGACACGGAGGCAGGGAAGACTCGGCTAGTTGTTTCCCACGCGGAGGGGAGTACGACTGTACGAGGGTTTACTGGTTCGTCTGCCGTCGCCGGAGAATAACAGCAGGTGTGGTGAGTAGAGGGATGGCTAGGCCAGCGATGGGAGTACGTGGGGCGGTGAGGCCTGCCAGCACAGCCGGCCGCGGGGAGGAGGGAGCAGGCAGTCCCCCCGCGCTTGTTTGAGCGGCTGGAGCAGGAACAGAGATTGAAGAAGCACGACGGCCGTTGGGGACATCCAACAGTATACAAGCCATCTGTGAAAGCCTCAAATCTGTGGAAAACAGCATACAACCATCTGCCATTATTTAAATAATTTACAGCCCATTTGCTAATTCTTAATGGGTTTTTTGGAGCCCATATTCTTTATGTTAGCATTACAGCCCATATTGTGGCCACGGTTAAAAAATTATACGAAATTTTGCATATGTAGTGGTCTCCGAACTGTTTTTAATCCCGAAATTTTCGACTCACATTCAAACTGATTTAAAAATAAATGTATATCAATAATAAAATCCAACAAATTCTCCATGCATAAAAATAATGTAATTTAAAATCTGAAATGAAAAAAAGATATTTGAAACTAATTGCCGGTTTGATGTGTTTTAAAAATGTACACCATTTCTCATTACTGATAGGCCATTTTCTCGGCCAGCCGAATGAAGCTCTCCTCGTCTTGAAAGATTTGCAGCCCAACAGGCCTGATAAAGCGACTTACTTGACAAATCACAAAAGAACTGGGCTAGCCATTTTCAGAAAAAAAAAAACTACTGGGCTGGTCTGTGGTAAACATAAAAGAAAAGGTTGTCTAGACAGGCCAGAGTGTCCCGCACAGCCCAGTTGACACCCTGCTTCCGTCTCAAAAACAAATTAGATAAATGCCACTCCAATTATGGCGATTCATAAAAATGCCACTGCAATTCAAACTTTGAAAAATGCACTGCAATTTTTGCAAACTTTGAAAAACGCCACTGCAATTTGCAAACTTTGAAAAACGCCACTCCAGACTTCGAAAAATGCCACTAGAAATGGCATGAAATGGCATTTTTCAAGTTTGCAAATTGAGTGGCATTTCTTGGATCACCAGATTTAGTGGCATTTATCAAATTAACCCAAAAAAAATAACTGGGCGAGCTGCTGGGTCCCTGGTGTCAGCCGCTCGTTGTGCAATTCTCTCGTTTATTGACTACGTTGACAATGGCATGGGACCCTAGATGTCAGAAATCCACTAGGAGGAGCCAATTTTTTATTGGCTTGAAATAAGGAGGCACTTGCTTGCGTACTGCCATGACCTTGGCTGGGTCCCTGCTGTCATCCTCTCCACGTACAATCATCTCCTGATTGTGTACGCGTCAACTTGGTAGGCCCACAAGTCAGCCTCTAAACCCGTGGAGGACAAATACAACCCATTTAAAAAAAATAACAGCCCATTCCATACGTTCAAACGGAAAGTTCAACATTCAGAGCAAAGTAACAGGTCTGATCCACATATAGAGTACTGAACTTCCACGTTGACAACCATCATAGCCAAGTTAACTATCTACTCCCACTACATACTCTAGTAGCGTACAAGTACTAACTTACTCTTAGCTAACTAGACGATGCCGGACCGCCATCTTCCCATGCTAAAGCGCGCACCGGCGTCCTCCAGGCTCGCCTCGACCTTGCCAGAAGGTGTATAGGGTAGGTTGCATCGCCGCACAGGCAGCGGTTGCCTTGAGTCCATGGCGGCGTGGTCCCACCGAAAAGCTAAGTATCGGCTTTCAAGGAGAAACCCACTTGACTATGACTGGTATCGAAAGAACTACGGCCAGCACGAACGGCCGTGGCATCCGCCGCGACAGCCTCAGGGCTATTTCGGGCGCCGCGACCTAACACGATAATCGGTAGTTCCATTGAGCGCGTCTGCCGTATAATACGTACGTAGCGCGGTCGGTGGCTGCTAGCTAAGCAGGAAAGGATATTACCATGTCTCCTGACCATACTACATGCAGATATATGTTTGGTTGCTGCCACCATGACGGCGGTCTCCGCACGGACTTGGACCATGTGTAACGCACCCTCGATGCGACTATATCTCCCACGTGTCGAGGCACGACTTAGAGGCATAATCGCATTGAAAGCATATGTCGCAAGTCAGGCAATCATCACACAACATCCCATGTAATATAAATAATAAAGGGAGATAACATAGTTGGCTTACACTCGCCACGTCAATCAAAGTACATAAATAACATACATCATCCAAACACTCATGGCCCGACTACGGCGCCAAAATAGAAAAGAACCCAACATGCGACAAGGCCCTGAATCGATAACCCCAACTAGGCACCACTACTGATCGTCGGGAAAGGAAACATAATAACGCTGAGAGTCCTCGTCGAACTCCCACTTGAGCTCGTACTCGTCACCTGGAGCGGAATCACCTGGACCTGCATCTGGTAATAGTAATCTGTGAGCCACAGGGACTCAGCAATCTCGCACCCTCAGCGATCAAGACTATTTAAGCTTATAGGATAGAAGGCAAAAATATGTGGAGCTGCAGCAAGCGACTAGCATATATGGTGGCTAACTTATCGCAAAGAGAGCGAGAAGAGGAGGCAAAGCGCGAGCGGAACTAGAGAACAACCTGCGCAAATTACTCCAACACCGTGTCCACTTCCCGGACTCCGCCGAGAAGAGGCCATCATGGTAACACACTCAGTTGATTCATTTTAATTAAATTAAGGTTCAAGTTATCTACAACCGGACATTAACAAATTCCCATCTGCCCATAACCGCGGCACGGCTTTCGAAAGTTCAAATCCCTGCAGGGGAGTCCCAACTTAGCCCATGACAAGCTCTCACGGTCAACGAAGGAATAGACCTCCTCCCAAGACGTTCCGATCAGACTCGGTATCTCGGTACTCAAGACACTTCGACAGGTTAAAACAAGACCAGCAACACCGCCCGAATGTGCCGACAAATCCCGATAGGAGCTGCACATATCTCTTTCTCAGGGCACACTCAGATTGTCTAGGTACGGGTAGGCCAGCCCAGAGTTGCCCCTGGTGGCCACCGGCTGACAGGTGGACCAACACTCAGAGGAGCACTGGCCCGGGGGGGGGGGTTAAAATAAGATGACCCTTGAGTCTGCAGAACCCAAGGGAAAGAAAAGGCTAGGTGGCAAATGGTAAAACCAAGGTTGGGCATTGCTGGAAAAGCTTTAATCAAGGCGAAATCAAGGGGTTCCCATTATAACCCAACCGCGTAAGGAACGCAAAATCCGGGAACATAACACCGATATGACGGAAACTAAGGCGGCAAGAGTGGAACAAAACACTAGGCGAGAGGCCGAGCCTTCCACCCTTTACCAAGTATATAGATGCATTAAGATAACATAGCAATATAATGATATCCCAACAAGTAAATAATGTTCCAACAAGGAACGGCCTCCAATCTTCACCTGCAACTAGCAACGCTATAAGAGGGGCTGAGCAAAGCGGTAACATAGCCAATCAACGGTTTGCTAGGACAATGGTGGGTTAGAGGTTTGACATGGCAATTTGGGAGGCTTGCAAGCAAGTGGTAGGCATCGTAGCAATGGCATAGCAAAAGAGCGAGCAAACTAGCATAGCAAAGATAGTAGTGATTTCGAGGGTATGATCATCTTGCCTGCACAGTTGTCAGAGTTGACTGGATCCTCAAGCAAACTCAACGGGCTCCTCGGTAGCGAACTCGTCTCCCGGCTCTACCCAAACAAGACAAACAAGCAACAAGGATACAATCAACCACGTGCAAGACCAAGCAATATGATGAAATGATGATATGCTATGCGGGATGCGATGCGGGATGCAAAATGCAAGATATGACAGGAAATGCATGAACCTGGCCTCAACTTGGAATTCCAAGGGTGCCACTGGATAGAGGGGACGAAATCGCTTGAAAACGATATAAAGATCATTGGAATCGGAGTTACGGTTTGGAAATGGCAAGCGTTTTAAGATATGACACCGGTCTGCGATTTACAGCAAGTAGGCATCTAAATGCAACGAAATGAACATGCTACAGCCACCAAACATGAAAACAAAATACATGGCAGTGATGCAACAAGATGCTTAACAAAACACTAGCACTGAGCCATAGGCAAATTCATCCATTAAGAGGTTCAAACAAGCATGGCAAAAATGAATATGCAAAACCGAATTAGTGAAATTAACACAAGCTCTCGAAGCAAGATAAAACATGATAGAGACCCGAACATGACAGTTGAGAATGAATGGAGCTATCTCAGCAAGCTACAAAAGACCCAACTGACTGGGGTAATTAAACCGACTCACGAACATAGCTCGAACAACACATATCATACAGTGAAAACTGAGACATGCAGAAATTTAACTCGCACGAAGGCATGTAAACGAGCTCGATGCACTCACTACGGTGCAAGTCAAGAAAAGCATATAACCAGCAAGAAGGCACAATATGCTAGCTACACATGGCAAGAACAAAGGCATAGCATGCATGGAACACTAACGGTAGCATCGGCAAAATCGCAAACAAGTTGACGATCTGCCCAGATTAACAACGAAGCAAAAGTTGAGCTCGATTGAGTCAACCTAGAGCACTCCACATATGCAAACAAAGACATGGATGGATAGAGCATAACATAAATATCAAAACTCCCTTACTGATCATCCTCAAAAGAGGCACGGATCACTAGGAAACAAGCTGGACATATAGCATCATGAACTAAAATATCCCAGACTTAGTGAAAATCACTAAGTCCCTGAAATCAGCAATCTCAGGTACCTCTCTTCGCAAGCTTGCACAAGACAACACACACATCCTAAAAATGCATGGGTGGCACCTCTGGAAAGAAGACAAAATGCTTAACAATTCATCCCAAAGGGGCACAGGCATATCATGCACGGATTAAACATGGCAAAAATGACAAAAGTGCATGATGAACTAACGGATCTGCAATTTAACTCACGAAGCCTCCTTCTAACAGCATTTTGGGCAACAAGATGACCTCAAATGCAAATGATGCAATGGAATGAAATGATGTACATGTCGAGGCGAAGATTTTGATATATCATACGCCCAAAGCTACGGTTGCGGAGATACGACAGTCATCAAACACAAAAAATTAGGGTAGAGAAAAAGCAACCGGGAATTCCGATCAGATCCAGTATCGAGGCCGCACTGTAGAGTCCGAAGCTCAGGCTCTGCCGAAAATGGGCTCAACGGCGCCGAGACGACGCGACGGAAGGAGGGGCCGCAGCGGGAAGCTCTGACCGGGGCGGCGGTGAACGCGAGGGAGCAGCGGCGCCGGACCGTCGAGGCGGCAGCGGGACAGCGGCCGCCGGCGTCGAGGTGGCGACCCTCGCCGGAGTCGTGCGGTGGCGGCGAGCGCACGCCGGCGAGGAGGCGGACGGGCGGCGTCGGGCGCGGGGACGCGACCCGGCCGATGGGCTTGGGGGGCCGGGGACGGGCCCGAGCGGGCCTGCGGCGGCGGGCGGCGATCTGGTCCCGCGGGGGACACGTGGCGGCGGCGAGTTGGATGGCGGCGGCGGGCGGACGCGTCCGGCTCCGTCCGGACGTGTCCGGTAGCGGCGGAGGCTTTGATCTAGGGTTAGGGGGGAGGGCCGCGAATTGAGGGTGTGTATATATAGGCATAAGTGGAGCTAGGAGAGTCCAAATGAGGTGCGGTTTTCGGCCACGCGATCGTGATCGAACGCTCTAGGACATGGAGCAGAGTTTGGTGGGTTTTGGACCAAATTGGAGGGGTGTTGGGCTGCAACACACACGAGGCCTTTTCGGTCCCTCGGTTAACCGTTGGAGTATCAAACGAAGTCCAAATGATACGAAACTTGACAAGCGGTCTACCGGTAGTAAACCAAGGCCGCTTGGCAAGTCTCGGTCCAATCCGGAAATGTTTAATCCCCACACACGAAAGAAAGCTAGAAAAGGCCACCGGAGGAGAACGAAGCGCCGGAATGCAAAACGGACAACGGGGAAAATGCTCGAATGCATGAGATGAACATGTATGCAAATGCAATGCACTGATGACATGATAAGAGATGCACGAAAAAAAAACAACACACGGAGACAAAGACCCGAACCCGAGAAATAAATATAACTTAACGCCGGAAACGGCAAGAGTTGGATACAAATATGGAAAGTATATCTGGGGCGTTACAACACTCCACCACTACGAAAAGATCTCGTCCCGAGATCTAGGACTGAAAGAACTCCGGGTACTCAGAACGGAGGTGATCCTCGCGTTCCCAGGTAGCTTCACGGTCGGAATGGTGAGACCACTTGACTTTGAGAAATTTGATTGACTTGTTGCGAGTCTTGCGTTCAGTCTCTTCAAGAATAGCAACTGGGTGCTCACGATAGGAGAGATCTTCTTGGAGCTCAATGTCCTCGAAGTTGATGGTGCGGTCAGGAGTCTTGAAGCACTTTCGAAGCTGAGAGACGTGGAACACATCATGAACATGCAAAGTTTGAAGGAAGCTCGAGCTGATAGGCGAGGTCGCCTCTCTCTACAATCTTGAAAGGTCCCACGTATCTAGGGGCAAGCTTCCCTTTGATACCGAAGCGACGAGTACCTTTCATAGGAGAGACGCGGAGGTAAACATGATCTCCGATCTCGAAAGCCAAATCACGGTGCTTACTATCATAGTAGCTCTTCTGGCGGGATTGGGCTGCTTTGAGGTTATCACGAATGACTTTGCACATTTCTTCTGCTCTCTGTGATTAAGTCATTACCCACAAAGCTGACGTTCACCGGTTTCAGACCAGTTGAGAGGGGTACGGCACTTCCTGCCATACAGAATTTCAAAAGGGGCCTTGCCCGAACTTGCTTGAAAACTGTTGTTGTAGGAGAATTCAGCATAAGGAAGACAATCCTCCCACTTCATGCCGAAGGAGATCACACAAGCCCTGAGCATATCTTCAAGAATCTGGTTGACACGCTCGACTTGACCGCTAGTTTGAGGATGGAAAGCTGTGCTGAAGCGGATGTTGGTGCCCATGGCCTTCTGAAAAGAATCCCAAAACTTGGAGGTAAAGATGCTGCCACGGTCTGAAGAGATCACTTGTGGAATACCGTGCAGAGAGACAATTCGAGAGGTATAGAGTTCGCCAATTGAGCTGCAGTGATCGACTCTTTGATAGGCAGAAAGTGAGCCACTTTGGTGAGTGTCGATGACAACAAATATAGCATCATTGCCATGCTTGGACTTTGGAAACCCAGTCACGAAGTCCATTTCAATGTGGTCAAACTTCCATTCTGGAATGGCAAGAGGTTGGAGGAGACCAGCTGGCCTTTGGTGTTCTGCCTTCACTCTTCTGCAGACATCACATTCATTCACGAATTGAGCGATCTCGCGCTTCATTCGAGTCCACCAATAAGCTTGCTTGAGGTCCTGATACATCTTCGTGCTCCCAGGGTGGATGGAGAGGAGAGAATTGTGAGCCTCGTTCATGATCACTTTACGAAGTTCACCTTTGGGCACAACAATACGATCCTCGAAGAAGAGAGTGTCCTTGTCATCAAGGCGGTAGCACTTGTACTTGGACTGACTCTTTGCAATCCCAATCTTCACCTTTTTCACCATAGCATCAAGAAGCTGGGCTTGGCGAATCTGGTCTTCTAAGGTAGGAGAGACTTGAAGGTTGGCGAGGAAACCTTGAGGAACAACTTGCAGATTAAGCTTGCGGAAAGCTTCACAAAGCTCGGGTTGATAAGGCTTGAGAATCAGACTGTTGCAAAGGCCTTCCTGCTCAAAGCGTCAGCAATCACATGGCCTTGCCTGGAGATGTACTCAATACTCGGATTATACTCTTGAATCATTTCGACCCATCGAGTTTGCCTGAGGTTGAGATTAGGCTGAGTGAAGATGTACTTGAGACTCTTGTGATCAGTGAAAATGTCCACTTTTCTTCCCAATAGAAGATGTCTCCAAGTCAAAAGAGCATGCACAACTGCCGCCAACTCGAGATCATGAGTGGGGTAGTTCTTCTCATTAGGCTTCAACTGGCGAGATGTATAAGCAACAACTTTCTTCTCTTGCATCAATACTGCGCCAAGACCTTGGAGAGAGGCATCACAAAAGACCTCGTACGGCTTGGATTCATCAGGTGGAGTCAGAACTGGAGCAGTGATCAATTTCTCTTTCAAAGTGTTGAAAGCAATATCACACTCCGGAGACCAAACGTACTTGACGTGCTTCTGAAGAAGATTTGAGAGAGGCTTCGCGATCTTGGAAAAGTTTTCAACGAATCTTCGGCAATAGCTTGCGAGACCGAGAAAACTGCGGAGTTGCTTCACATTCTGAGGAGGTTCCCAATTCACAATTGCAGACACCTTCTCAGGATTCACGGATGCCCTTGGCAGAGATGATATGACCAAGATAAAGAACCTCATCGAGCCAAAATTCACACTTGAGAACTTGGCATAGAACTGATGTTCCCTGAGCTTATCGAGAACCAAACGCAAGTGCTTGGCATGATCTTCCTTGTTCTTCGGAGAAAACCAGAATGTCGTCGAGATAGACCAAAACGAAGTCATTGGTGTAGGCGTTGAAGATGAAGTTCATCATGCGAGAGAACGTCGGAGGAGCGTTGGCGAGGCCAAAAGACATGACATGTATTCATATGAACCAAAGCTTGTTCTGAATGCTGTCTTGGGAATATCTTCTTCACGAATGCGAATCTGGTGATAACCCATACGGAGATCAAGCTTGGAGAATACTGCACCTTTGAGTTGTTCGAACAGCTCATTGATGTTGGGAAGTGGGTATTTGTTCTTGATGGTCTTCTTGTTCACTGGACGGTAATCAACACAAAGTCGGCTCGAACCATCCTTCTTCTTCACAAAAAGAACACCACAACCCCACGGAGAAGTACTAGGCCGGATGAGACCCAATCTTTCTTGCTCATCGAGTTGTTTCTTCAACTCCTTCAACTCTTCGGGGCCGAGCTTGTAGGGACGTTTGCACACAGGTTCCGTACCGGGCTCAAGTTCAATAACAAATTCAACCGGCCGGTTTGGAGGCATCCCTGGGAGTTCTTCTGGAAAAACGTCTTGATACTCACAAACAACCGGAATCTGCGAAATAGCATCCAATTCACCCTTCTCATTGAGAGAAAACAACCGGATGGTATTATCCCGAGCGGCAAAGACAATTACATCCTCAGACGAATGAGTCAATTGAATCTGCCGGGCACAATCAAGCTTGAGCCTTGTGCTTAGAAAGCCAATCATCCGAAAGAATCAATATGAGTCACGAGCCGAGAAAGCAAAACTGAACTCGCCAATTCCTCATAGATAACATCGTAACGATGATTACCTGCAATCCTTTTCCGGGAGAGACAAGCTAAGGACAGCAATACTTGAACAATTCATGCCTATTTGTAAACGTCTGAGTAAGCAAAAAAACACCATGCAAAAAGACTTTTGCAAATTATCATAACAGGAAGTTACAACATGATCCCATCTGACGATCTCGCTAGGCCTGCATTCTCAATTGACTTGGCGTGCTAGGAATTACTGCTGCCACTAGCGAACTGCCCTGACGAGAGGAGAGGAAGAGCTCTAGTTGAAACACTTTGGCATATGACCTGGCTTCGTGCACGTGACCTGAAAGTGAGACGTGTATCCGGAGCCCTCGATCTTGGAGTTGAGACGAAGTCTTATTCTGAAAGCCGGGGGGTGGGTGGGAAGAACCACTGCCACCTTTGCTCTTCTGCTGATACGCTGACGGAACGGAGGAGGAGGAAGCCAATACTTCTGCTGCTTGGCCACTTGAGTAGAGGAAGAAGGAGTAACATCTCTGACTCGCTTCTTGGAAGCATCACACCTCAACTGAGCAGCCTCTTGCTTCAGTGCCATGTTGTAGAACTCATCGTACCTCAAGGGCTCAAAGAACAAGAGCGAGCTGAATATCTTCTCTGAGACCACCCCTGAACTGATATATCATGCTCTTCTCATCAGGCACGTCCTGCTTGGCAAAGCGGGCAAGCTTCTGGAACAATTTGTTGTAGTCATAGACAGACAAAGAGCCTTGCTTCAGATTGCGGAATTCCTCACGCTTGCTTTCAACCACGCTCTGCGGAATGTGATGAGCTCGGAAATCTCGACGGAAATCATCCCAAGTGATAACACGTACCTCTGGAATCCTTGTACTGCTGGAACCATTCTGCAGCTGATCTTTGAGTTGGAAGGAAGCGAACTTCACAAAGTCCTCAGGCCTGCTGCACTCGAAATGCTTACACAGATCCACAAGCCAATCGTCAGCATCGGTTGCCTCAACACAATTACTGAAAGTCTTTGGCCCGTTAGCAAGGAACTGGTTGAGTGTAGCAAAGTGACTCTGATTGCTGCCTTGATTCCCTTGACTGCCTTGATTGCGCTCTTGGAGAATTTGCATGATCAGCTGAGTGTTTGCATTAGTAGCGGCCATCACAGCTTGCCATGCTTCCGGAGGAGGCGGAGGTGGCGGATCAGGATTCGGAGTCGTGCGCGTTGGAGGAGCCATCCTGAAGAGGTTGACCACCATTAGCACACAAATAGACAAATATGAAGCTGAATCCAACGGAAAAATTGCAACATAAAGTCTTCACATCCGAACAAAATGAACGAATGCACTTCTCTTGAAGTGGTCACATATTCCTAAATTGCGAAGCCACGAAGAATCAGGTAGAAGGGGTACAACAACGAGGGATGGAATCAACATATGACGTCGGAGCAACTCGAATGCCACAACTGAAAATAAAACCAAGGGTTGGCTTGCGGAATAAGCCGGAACAAATACATGATAGAAATTTCGTCCGAAGTTTTCGTGGTGGGACCTACACGGGCTCGATCGTACAGCACCATCATGTACAAGGCAGTGCACATGACATACGAAGCGTCCCCGAGTCAGCATAGCCAAGGACTCTTTAAGACACAACGAGACCACTGTAAAACCGGAATAGGCGGACCACTAGACGTCGAACCCCAATCTCATATCATACATCTGTCGGAAAGATATCCTAGAGCTACTTGAATTCCCACTTATAAACTCCCGAAATTTCCGGTTATGCAATCAGGTGTTGGGGATACAGGGGAAGCATAATATCTCACCCAAACTAGCAAATCCTACATCCAGCTGTATCCATCCTTCAACACATAACCAAGAAACCTTCGAACATCTACTCAACCTTCGAAAAGCATCCGTTATACAAGTTATGGCGATACTCCCGAACTCCCCCCAGTACTGGGTGGCGTCGAGGTTATCTCACCAACAACTGCATAAAAGAGATTTTCGATGTCGCGCGAAACTCAGGTATTCCAGAACTGCAACGATAATATGACGACAACACCTCGGAGCTCAACTCCCCGGGACACTGCCACAACCCCTAAGACAGGAGGCACCAAGACAATGTTCTCGTCACAAAACCATCGGAACAGACCAAGATACTCGCGTGATCCTAAAAAAATTTAGTGAAATTTGAGAAGAGAAGAGTCAAAACTCTACGTCAGGATGCCTTACCAGAGCGATGAGGAGACTGGGAAGTAAAAAGAATTCCTAACTCTCCGATATATAATTCCTAAGTGACTCAAAACATTTTTCTAGACACAACTCGGCTGCTAAAAACGATCAAGCAATGGGGCTCCTAAGGTCGGGGAAGGCTCTGATACCAACTTGTAACGCCCTCGATGCGGCTATATCTCCCACGTGTCGAGGCACGACTTAGAGGCATAACCGCATTGAAAGCAATGTCGCAAGTCAGGAAATCATCACACATCCCATGTACATAAATAATATAAAGGGGAGGTACATAGTTGGCTTACACTCGCCACGTCACATCAAAGTACATAAATAACATCCATCATACAAATCACTCATGGCCCGACTACGGTGCCAAAATAGAAAAGACCCCCAACATGCGACAAGGCCCTGAATCGATAACCCCAACTAGGCACCACTACTGATCATTCGGGAAAGGAAACATAATAACGCTGAGAGTCCTCGTCGAACTCCCACTTGAGCTCGTACTTCACC
>NC_053026.1:516986481-517079598 GCF_003073215.2 Triticum urartu
AGCGCTCGCCGGTGTTTGCTAGGCTTGCCGAAGGCGACAGCCAACCGGTGAACTTTACTGTCAATGGCCACAACTACGACAAAGGGTATTATTTGGGTGACGATATCTATCCTCAGTGGATCACTATTGTAAAGACAATATCCAACCCTGTCGGAGAGAAAAGGAAAAAAAATTCCCAAGAGCAAGAGAGTGCTAGAAAGGATGTCGAGCGTGCCTTTGGTGTTTTGCAATCTCGATGGGGCATCGTTCGGTATCCTGCTAATACTCGGAGCACGCAGAAACTATGGGAGGTGATGACTGTTTGTGTGATCATGCACAATATGATCGTAGAAGACGAGCGCCCAGAACGTCTGTACGATCAAGGCTTTCAGTTTCAGGGTGAGAATGTTGTGCCTGAGCATGGAGTATGTCACATCCCTAGTTCTGGTATGTCCTAGACCAGCTAGCCATTTGTGCATCATGTTTAAATTCCATTTAAATTTGAAATGGGGATTTGTAAAACCCTCAGAATCATTTCTGGAAATGACCCAGATAAAAATTTCTCCAAAAAAGTCCAAGAAAATGTTCATGTCTCTCTCTGAAAATATTGGGCAGAGGTAAAATTCAAACCAATATTTTTAGGGGCTCATAAATATTTATTTTGGCCATTTGGAATTAATCCAGTAATTATTTGCATTGGATAAACATTTATATATATATAATATTGTCCAATAATTCTGAATTTTGGTGAGGGGCTTTGGAATAATCCCTTAGGCCCCTGCAAAAAATTGTCAAAATTAAATAAAATGATTTAGTATTTTTATTAAATCAAAAAAAATGTCAGAAAAATAGAAAAGAAAAGAAAGTAAGGGAAAGGCTTACCTGGCCTTACCTGGCGGCCCAGCTGGCCAGCCCACCTGGCGGCCTAGCCCACCAGGGGCAGCCCCGTCTTCTACCTCTTGCCAGTAGGCAGAGGAGAAGCCGGGCACGACGCATGCCGCGGCCACATCTTCCGCCACCTCCTGCTTCTCCCCCTCGTCGCCTGGATCGCCCGCAACGTCGCCACGACGCCCCGCACCTCTCTCCCTCTCTCTCCCCCGAACGCTCTCCCCTCCCCTGTTTCTCTCGCACACAGCCACCGAGCTGAGCCGTCGCCACCGTCGCCATTCGTCGTGGCCACCGACCTCCCCACGCCCAGCCATCCCGACCACGAGCTCCGCCTCGCTGCCGTGCACCTCTACGCCGAACCACACGACCCCGGACGCCCTGAAGCCTCGTCATCGAGCTCATCTTCTCCGCACGGCCGCCGGAGATCGCCACCGACGTGCCTTCTGCTCTGAGCCTCCCCCGAGCCCATGGCGACGCCTCTGCAACCACTGTGAGCTCCTGCATTGGAACCCCCTCTCCCCGAGCTCGATTACGCCCTCTAGTCGTGCCAGCCGCCGTAACCGAGCGCCGCCATCCGCCATGGTCGTTGCTCTGGCAGCCACCGTGCATCTCCGCTCAAGCTTGTGCCTCCGGCGTGCTCCTGGAGCAACGACGAGTCCAACGCAGCCCCTAACTAGCTCTCCCGTGCGCTGGAACCACGCGCCCGCACTTGCCCGAGCTCCGGCCGCCGCCGCGAGCTTCGCTCCGGTGAGTTCCGGCCATCCCCGCTGCTGCTGCATGCCGCCCTGGATGCGGGTGAGCCTCAGCTCCTCGCCCGTGGTCTTCGCCGCCCGAATGGTCGCCGGAGGGCGAATCCCGCGCCCTCCGCCGCGTCTGCTGCCGCCGGCGGCTAAACGCCGGCGTGTTAGCCCCAGTTGACCAGGGGGTTTGACCTCCCCTGGCTCAATGACAGGTGGGGCCCGTCCCTGCTAATTCTAGTTTAGGATTAGCTTAAATTTAATTAACCTCT
This sequence comes from Triticum urartu, assembly GCF_003073215.2. NCBI lineage: Eukaryota > Viridiplantae > Streptophyta > Magnoliopsida > Poales > Poaceae > Triticum > Triticum urartu. The sequence continues at coordinate 516,988,358 of NC_053026.1, forward strand.
GTTAATTAACCATGACACTGACGGGTGGACCCCACGTGTCAGATTTGACCTGGACAGCCGCGTTGACCCGCTGATGTAGTGATGACGTCATGCTGACGCAGTTATTCTTTTTCTGGAATTATTTTTAAACAGGAAATTCCAGAAAATGTTCAAAACTTCACAAATTCATATAAATTCAACCATAGCTCAGATTGAAATAATTTATATATGAAAAATTATCATAAAAATTCAATCTATCCATCTGTACCATTTTCATGCATGACAAACCAACCTATACATGCTGTATATGTGAAAACACACTTATGGCATATTTAAGAGCTTATTTTGGAGTTGCATCTGAATCTTTAGTTCAAATGGACTTTAACCAAATGAATGCTAGTTGCATTAGCTCAAACAACATCACATCTTCATGCCATGTTCATGCATCATAATGTTGCATATGCTTGTGTTTGATTGTCGACACCGTTCCTTCTCGATAGGTACTACTTCGGAGACCGTTCCAGAGTACCTGTCTGAGGAGCAGTGTTTTCCTTGTTGATCTACCAGGCAAGCAACCCCCCTTGTTCATTTCCGACATGATCCCACTCTCTCGCTCCTGCTCTCTTTATTGCATTAGGACAACACGAACAACTGCTACTTTATGCTTGCGGTAGTTGAACCCATTCCTCTTGCATGACCCTGTCATTGCCACAGTAAATAGTTGAAACCCACTAGCATGTGTAGGAGTTGATTGAGCCATGTTGTGTTCTTGCCATGCCATGCCTGCTATTGCTTAGAGTTGTGTCAGGTCTGATTCATCGGGAATGAATTGGAATGTTATGATATGTTCTGTAATGAGAGTTAAGCGTGTGAACACGATTTGGTAAAGGTAGCGGTGAGAGGCCATGTAGGAGTACATGGTGGGTTGTCTCATTGGGACCGTCCTTAAGAACTGAGTTCTGTGTAAGTTGTCCAATGACTAGCTACTACCACACATTGGGCTCCGGGCGCTCCAAGCTCTCTCGGCTTATTAACCGCCTTGATCTCTGTCCAGGAGTTGCAAATAGTTTCTGGTGTTTGTAGGTAGTGCTATTTTTCTACCGAGTGGCACCCGGCAGGGTGGGCTCGGGACAGACTAGGCACAGGTGGCACGGTGTACCAAGTGGCACCCGGATGGTGGGCTTGGGAACCCTGCTCACATCGTTTGGGGCCGTGAGCGACACCCCGGCGGATCTCCTTGCGGATGGAACCCAAATAGGCAATAAACCTAGACTAGAGTCTTGCGTGGTTAGTCAGGTCGTGGCCGACACCTCGCCAGGCTTCCGCTTGAAGGTTGCCGAGATACATGACGTGTACATGGTGATAAGTGGTGAGAGCGTGTGTGATGAAGTACACCCCTGCAGGGTTATCATGATCTATTCGAATAGCCGTGTCCTCGGTTATGGACTTCTTGGATGCTTACGTGGTACATAGACAACTTAAAGTGGATACTCTAAAATGCTCAAGAAAGTGTGAGTGCTATGGATGGCCTTCTCGTAGGAGAGACGGGGATGAATCCATAGTAGTGTATTGATGTGGTGATTAGTGGACTCGTGTGCGCTTCCTCACCTCAAAGAAGTTTCTCATTGTCGTAGAACAGGATAGCCACTGGGTCAAAGCTGGCTTGCTGCAACTAAATCCCAAATTACCTTCTTGATACAAATGCATGTATGATAGTACCTGATGTAAGTCTTGCTGAGTACCTTTGTACTCACGTTGCTTTATTTATGTTTTTGCAGATGAGACATCTGTCTCACTAGTAGTATCGCTTGGACTTCGACGAGTAGCTTGTTACCTCAGCTACGATCTTGTACCTTGGAGGGACTTGTGGATAGTCAGGCTCCTCGGCCTTTTTCTTTTGTAGATGTCTGTACCCAGACATGTAATGCTTCCGTTGCTTGTATGCTTTGAATGATGGGTCATGTGACCCCTGTTTGTATTTATGCTATGTGGCTCTTCTGAGCTTTTATCTATATGAGTTGTGTTATGTTGTGATGCCATGTTGTACCTCACATACTTGCATGTTATGCATACGTGTGACGTGTATTGCTATGTGTGGGATCCGACAATCTAGTTGTTTGTCCTTGGCAGCCTCTCTTATGGGGAAATGTAGTCTAGTGCTTCCTTGAGCCATAGTAGTCCGCTACAGCCCGGTTCACCGGAGTCCTGCTAGCCCAGCACTACTGTTCAGGACACTTGACTGGCCGGCATGTGTTTCACTTCGTTCCTGTGTCTGTCCCTTCAGGGAAATGTCACGCGGAGACATCCGGAGTCCTGTTAGCCCAGTGCTACAGCCCGGATTCACACGCTGCTGACCGACACGCTCGATGTGAATCATGTATGCCTGTTCCCATAGGTTAGTGCCGCTTTGGGTTCACGACTAGCCATGTCGGCCTGGGTTCTCTGTCATATGGATGCTAGCGACACTATCATATACGTGAGCCAAAAGGCGCAAACGGTTCGGGCCATGGTAAGGCGACACCCGTGGGGATACCGTGCGTGAGGCCGCAAAGTGACATGAGGTGTTACATGCTAGATCGGTGTGACTTAGAATCAGGGTCCCGACAGCTTTGGTATCAGAGCCTGACTGCCTGTAGGATTACCAAGCCAACCTGGTCGAAGTTGAGTCTAGAAATTCTTTAGTTATGTAGGGGAATTGATTGTGGAAGGGAACGTAAGGCTCTTTTTAGTCCTTATGCCTCATGCCTTCTGATCTGAGTCATCCTATCTTTCCTACGGGGTTAAGGAACTAGGCTTTCTCTTCCGTCTATCAGGATCACGTGTTACTACTCCGTAGTCTCTAAGGTTTGGTTGATCTGAGTCATATCCCAATTCGAGTATCTCCGGTGTAGCCTGTTTAGTAATATCTCAGAACCTTGAGTGATGATGTTGAGTATGGTGCTACTCCGTCTTTTGCAGAATGTCTCATTTCGAGCATTTTACTGCCGTTATGCTGCCGGAATTGTCCTAGGACTTCAAGAGATAGTATTTTCCTCGTACTATATTCTACATCCTTATGATGATGCTGAATCCATCCTTGTTTCCTTGGTTGGTTCTTCAGGATGTTGCCGGTTAACCGAAGTTCTGTTGCTCGTATCCGGATCCACGGAGATGGTAGGGATGAGGATCCTCCCGACCAGTCTTCGTTGGTAGCATTCATGTTAGAGGTTGAGAAGAACAAGCGAGAGTCTAACCGCTTGTTAGCACGTATTGAGGAGAACACCTCCCATCAGCACAAAGAGTTTGTGTTCATCCATGACTTCATCGGTCTGAAACCACCTACCTTCCATCATTCCATTGAACCACTCGATGCAGATGACTGGCTACGTAGTATCACACACAAGCTGCGTTCTGCGAACGTAGCTGAAGGTGACAAGGTCACCTATGCTGCTTATCACCTGGAAGGTCCTGCTAGTATTTGGTGGCAGAACTATGAGGCTATGCTTCCAGCTGGCCAGAAAACCACCTGGAGAGATTTCACTGAGGCTTTTCGCGAGCATCACATTCCTCAGGCTCTCATTGACCGCAAGAGAGAAGAGTTCTGTAGTTTCACTCAGAGTAAGATGGCTGTTGATGCTTATAGTAGAGAGTTTGAGAACCTCGCCCGCTATGCTACAGAAGAGGTGTCCACGGATGCCAAGAAGCAGGCTAGGTTCCGGAAGGGTCTCAACCCCAAGTTGCGTCGTGATCTCCACTTGCATCATTGCAATACATTCCAGGCTCTTGTGAACAAGGCCATTAACGCAGAAACAGCTCAACTCACTTACGAGGAGTCTCGTAAGCACACCAGAGATCTGGGTTCTTCTTCCGGTTCTACTTCACAGAAGCGCCAGATTTGGGTTCCGAACTCCGCTCTTCCACCCGGATATTCACCAAGGCCATCTTACGTGGAGCCTCACCCAGTTCAGTTACATACTCCACCCAGGCCTATTGGTGGACCGCTTGTCAATGCGGGTCCACGTCCTACTTCAGGGACTTGTTTCACATGCGGAGAGCCAGGACACTATGCACGTGACTGCTCTCAAACCAACTATGCTCCACCCCAGCCTGAGAAGTCTGTTGGCCGTGGTAAGCCATCACGCAATATGATTAGTGTCAAGTCAGCTCCCACTGAACATGGATGTGTGCATCACGTCTCAGCTAAAGACACTCATGATGATCCGGATGTCGTTCTTGGTACACTCCTTTTCAGCTGTCATCCAGCTTCGGTTCTGTTTGATACCAGAGCATCTCATTCCTTCATTTCTGAAAGTTATGCCAGCTTGCACAACATATCCTTTTGTGATATGCCCTCTCCACTAGTAATTCAAACCCCTGGATCCAAATGGCAAACTTCTAGTGTAAGCCATGGTAATGAAATCCTTGTTGACAGACTTGTATTCCTTGCGTCACTTATAGCCCTCAAGTCTACGGATATTAACATCATCTTGGGTATGGACTGGATGAAAGCTCATTATGCCAAGATTGATTGTTACACAAGGTCTGTTCAGCTTACACACCCATCTGGCAAGATAGTCACCGTTTCCACTAGAGTTGCAAAGCGTCAGCTCTATTCTCTTAATGCCAACCCTCTTCCAGACCTTGAAGATATCCCGGTAGTCCGTGACTTTCCGGATGTTTTTCCAGAAGAACTGCCAGGTGTTCCACCTGACAGAGATGTGGAATTTGTTATAGATCTTATCCCAGGAACCGCCCCAATTTCTAGGAGACCTTACAAGATGGCACCCTTAGAGCTAGCTGAGCTTAAGAAACAACTCAATGAATCCTTGCAAAAGGGTTTCATCCGTCCTAGTTCTTCTCCCTGGGCTTGCCCCGTTCTCTTCGTCAAGAAGAAGGATGGTACGGACCGAATGGTTGTAGATTATCGTCCCGTTAATTTGGTCACGATAAAGAACAAGTATCCGCTCCCCAGGATCAACGACTTGTATGATCATCTCGCTGGATCCTCGGTCTTTTCCAAGATGGATTTGAGGTTAGGCTACCACCAAATCAAGATCAGAAATGGGGACATTCCTAAGACGGCTTTTGTCACTCGTTATGGCCAGTATGAGTATACCGTCATGTCCTTTGGTCTAACCAACGCTCCAGCTACATTCTCCCGCTTGATGAACTCGATCTTCATGGAGTACTTAGATAAGTTCGTCGTGGTTTACCTCGATGATATCCTTATTTACTCGAAGAACGAGGAAGAGCATGCCGAACATCTTAGACTTGTGCTAGAAAAACTCAGAGAGCACCGCCTTTATGCCAAGTTCTCCAAGTGCGAATTTTGGTTGCCAGAAGTGACCTATCTCGGCCACGTAATCTCTGGTAAGGGCATTGCTGTCAATCCCGAAAGAGTTCAGGCCGTTCTTGATTGGACTCCGCCTGAAACAGTTAAGCAAGTTAGGAGTTTCCTTGGTCTAGCCAGTTATTGTCGCCGATTCGTTGAGAACTTCTCCAAAGTGGCCAAACCTCTCACGGAACTTCTCAAGAAAGATAAAAAGTTTGAGTGGTCCCCACAGTGTGAGCACAGTTTTCAGGAACTGAAAAGACGCCTGACTTCTGCTCCCATACTTGTGCCACCGGATTTCACTAAGGACTTTGTTATCTATTGTGATGCCTCACGACAGGGACTAGGTTGCATTCTTATGCAAGATCACCATGTGATTGCCTATGCATCTCGACAGTTGCATCCACATGAGGAGAATTATCCTACACATGATCTAGAGCTTGCAGCCGTAGTCTATGCACTTAAGACCTGGCGACATTACCTTCTTGGTAAACGTTGCGAGATTTACACCGATCACCAGAGTCTCAAATATATATTCACCCAATCAGATTTGAACCTTAGGCAAAGACGTTGGCTGGAGTTGATCTCAGATTACGACTTAGGGATTACCTACACCCCAGGCAAGGGGAATGTCATGGCTGATGCGCTAAGTCGTAAGTCCTATTGCAACAATCTCGTGTTGCAGCAGGGCCAACCACTTCTCCATGAGGAATTATGCAAACTTAACCTTCACCTTGCTCCTCACGGATTCCTTTCTACCTTGGTGGCGAAACCTATTCTTGTGGATCAAATCATCTCTTCTCAGAAGCAGGATACGGGAATTTCCCGAATCAAGAGAAACATTAACAAAGGATTTGGTGGTAGTTTCTCTATAGATGATCGTGGTGTTATTTTCTTTGAGAGTCGCTTGGTGGTTCCCAAGAATCAACATCTTCGACAATTAATCCTTAAGGAGGCGCATGAATCTCCTCTCACGATTCATCCCGGTAGTATTAAGATGTATCAGGACCTACGCCAGAGGTTCTGGTGGACTAGGATGAAGAGAGAAATTGCTCAGTTTATTGCTAACTGTGACGTTTGTCATCGCGTTAAGGCAGAGCATCAAAGGCCTGCTGGCACCCTTCAACCTTTAGCTATTCCTGAGTGGAAATGGGATAAAGTTGGTATGGGCTTCATCACCGGTTTTCCCAGGACCAAGAAAGGGAATAACGCTATCTTCGTAGTCATTGATCGTCTTTCCAAAGTGGCTCACTTCCTACCTGTTCGAGAGAGTATCACTGCTAGTCAGCTCGCTGACTTATATATTTCTCGAATAGTGTCACTTCATGGTGTTCCACTAGAAATCAATTCAGACCGTGGTAGTCTTTTCACTTCTCATTTCTGAAAGAGTTTCCAAACTGCCATGGGCACCCATCTTTCTTTCAGTACCGCTTTCCATCCTCAATCAAGTGGTCAGGTGGAAAGGGTCAACCAGATTCTTGAAGACATGCTTAGAGCTTGTGTTATCTCATTCGGTATGGATTGGGAGAAGTGTCTTCCCTTCGCCGAGTTTGCTTATAACAATAGCTATCAATCCAGCCTCAAGAAAGCTCCTTTTGAGGTTCTGTATGGACGAAGATGTCGAACACCTTTGAACTGGTCAGAAACCGGTGAAAGACAATTCTTTGGACCAGATATGATCCAGGAGGCAGAAGAGCAAGTTCGCATCATTCGTGAGAATTTGAAAACAGCCCAATCCCGTCAAAAGAGCCAGTATGACCGTAGTCATAAGGAAGTGGCTTATGAAGTTGGCGATAAAGCTTACCTTCGGGTTACCCCTTTGAAGAGTACCCATCGATTCGGTATCAAGGGCAAGTTGGCTCCTCGTTACATTGGTCCCTTTCTCATTCTCGCTAAACGAGGAGAGGTTGCCTACCAGTTGGAACTACCACCACATCTTTCTCGAGTTCATGATGTCTTCCACGTCTCTCAACTCAGGCGTTGCTTCTCGGATCCCATCCGCGGAGTGGACCACGAAACGCTTGATCTCCAAGATAACCTCACATATCGAGAGTACCCTGTTCGCATCCTTGATCAAGCAGAGCATGTCACCCGACGTCATAACATCAAGTTCCTCAAGGTTCAGTGGTCTCATCACTCCGAGAGAGAAGCTACTTGGGAGCGTGAAGATCGTCTTCGACTGGAGTACCCCGCTTTCTTTCCGCCAACCCCTGAATCTCGGGACGAGATTTCTTCGAGTGGGGGCGAGTTGTCACATCCCTAGTTCTGGTATGTCCTAGACCAGCTAGCCATTTGTGCATCATGTTTAAATTCCATTTAAATTTGAAATGGGGATTTGTAAAACCCTTAGAATCATTTCTGGAAATGACCCAGATAAAAATTTCTCCAAAAAGGTCCAAGAAAATGTTCATGTCTCTCTCTGAAAATATTGGGCAGAGGTAAAATTCAAGCCAATATTTTTAGGGGCTCATAAATATTTATTTTGGCCATTTGGAATTAATCCGGTAATTATTTGCATTGGATAAACATATATATATATATATAATATTGTCCAATAATTCTGAATTTTGGTGAGGGGCTTTGGAATAATCCCTTAGGCCCCTGCAAAAAATTGTCAAAATTAAATAAAATGATTTAGTATTTTTATTAAATCAAAACAAATGTCAGAAAAATAGAAAAGAAAAGAAAGTAAGGGAAAGGCTTACCTGGCCTTACCTGGCGGCCCAGCTGGCCAGCCCACCTGGCGGCCTAGCCCACCAGGGGCAGCCCCGTCTTCTACCTCTTGCCAGTAGGCAGAGGAGAAGACGGGCACGACGCATGCCGCGGCCACGTCTTCCGCCACCTCCTGCTTCTCCCCCTCGTCGCCTGGATCGCCCGCAACGTCGCCACGACGCCCCGCACCTCTCTCCCTCTCTCTTCCCCGAACGCTCTCCCCTCCCCTGTTTCTCTCGCACACAGCCACCGAGCTGAGCCGTCGCCACCATCGCCATTCGTCGTGGCCACCGACCTCCCCACGCCCAGCCATCCCGACCACGAGCTCCGCCTCGCTGCCGTGCACCTCTACGCCGAACCACATGACCCCGGACGCCCTGAAGCCTCGTCATTGAGCTCATCTTCTCCGCACGGCCGCCGGAGATCGCCACCGACGTGCCTTCTGCTCCGAGCCTCCCCCGAGCCCATGGCGACGCCTCTGCAACCACTGTGAGCTCTTGCATCGGAACCCCCTCTCCCCGAGCTCGATTACGCCCTCTAGTCGTGCCAGCCGCCGTAATCGAGCGCCGCCATCCGCCATGGTCGTTGCTCTGGCAGCCACCGTGCATCTCCGCTCAAGCTTGTGCCTCCGGCGTGCTCCTGGAGCAACGACGAGTCCAACGCAGCCCCTAACTAGCTCTCCCGTGCGCTGGAACCACGCGCCCGCACTTGCCCGAGCTCCGGCCGCCGCCGCGAGCTTCGCTCCGGTGAGTTCCGGCCATCCCCGCTGCTGTTGCATGCCGCCCTGGATGCGGGTGAGCCTCAGCTCCTCGCCCGTGGTCTTCGCCGCCCGAATGGTCGCCGGAGGGCGAATCCCGCGCCCTCCGCCGCGTCTGCTGCCGCCGGCGGCTAAACGCCGGCGTGTTAGCCCCAGTTGACCAGGGGGTTTGACCTCCCCTGGCTCAATGACAGGTGGGGCCCGTCCCTGCTAATTCTAGTTTAGGATTAGCTTAAATTTAATTAACCTCTGTTAATTAACCATGACACTGACGGGTGGACCCCACGTGTCAGATTTGACCTGGACAGCCGCGTTGACCCGCTGATGTAGTGATGACGTCATGCTGACGCAGTTATTCTTTTTCTGGAATTATTTTTAAACAGGAAATTCCAGAAAATGTTCAAAACTTCACAAATTCATATTCAACCATAGCTCAGATTGAAATAATTTATATATGAAAAATTATCATAAAAATTCAATCTATCCATCTGTACCATTTTCATGCATGACAAACCAACCTATACATGCTGTATATGTGAAAACACACTTATGGCATATTTAAGAGCTTATTTTGGAGTTGCATCTGAATCTTTAGTTCAAATGGACTTTAACCAAATGAATGCTAGTTGCATTAGCTCAAACAACATCACATCTTCATGCCATGTTCATGCATCATAATGTTGCATATGCTTGTGTTTGATTGTCGACACCGTTCCTTCTCGATAGGTACTACTTCGGAGACCGTTCCAGAGTACCTGTCTGAGGAGCAGTGTTTTCCTTGTTGATCTACCAGGCAAGCAACCCCCCTTGTTCATTCCGATACAATCCTACTCTCTTGCTCCTGCTCTCAGTTATTGCATTAGGACAACAACGATTCAACTGCTACTTTATGCTGCGGTAGTTGAACCCATTCCTCTGCATGACCTGTCATTGCCACAGTAAATAGTTAAAACCCACTAGCATGTGTAGGAGTTGATTGAGCCATGTTGTGTTCTTGCCATGCCATGCCTGCTATTGCTTAGAGTTGTGTCAGGTCTGATTCATCGGGAATGAATTGGAATGTTATGATATGTTCTGGTAATGAGAGTTAAGCGTTTGAACACGTTTTGGTAAAGGTAGCGGTGAGAGGCCATGTAGGAGTACATGGTGGGTTGTCTCATTGGGACCGTCCTTAAGAACTGAGTTCTGTGTAAGTTGTCCAATGACTAGCTACTACCACACATTGGGCTCCGGGCGCTCCAAGCTCTCTCGGCTTATTAACCGCCTTGATCTCTGTCCAGGAGTTGCAAATAGTTTCTGGTGTTTGTAGGTAGTGCTATTTTTCTACCGAGTGGCACCCGGCAGGGTGGGCTCGGGACAGACTAGGCACAGGTGGCACGGTGTACCAAGTGGCACCTGGATGGTGGGCTTGGGAACCCTGCTCACATCGTTTGGGGCCGTGAGCGACACCCCGGCCGGATCTCCTTGCGGATGGAACCCAAATAGGTGATAAACCTGGACTAGAGTCTTGCGTGGTTAGTCAGGTCGTGGCCGACACCCTCGCCAGGCTTTCGCTTGAAGGTTTCCGAGATACATGACGTGTACATGGTGATAAGTGGTGAGAGCATGTGTGATGAAGTACACCCCTGCAGGGTTATCATGATCTATTCGAATAGCCGTGTCCTCGGTTATGGACTTCTTGGATGCTTACGTGGTACATAGACAACTTAAAGTGGATACTCTAAAATGCTCAAGATAAGTGTGAGTGCTATGGATGGCCTTCTCGTAGGAGAGACGGGGATGAATCCATAGTAGTGTATTGATGTGGTGATTAGTGGACTCGTGTGCGCTGCCTCACCTCAGAGGAGTTTCTCATAGTCGTAGAACAGGATAGCCACTGAGTCAAAGCTGGCTTGCTGCAACTAAACCCCACATTACCTTCTTGATACAAATGCATGTATGATAGGATCTGACGTAAGTCTTGTTGAGTACCCTTGTACTCACGTTTGCTTTATTTACGTTTTGCAGATGAGACATCTGTCTCACTAGTAGTACCGCTTGGACTTCGACGAGTAGCTTGTTACCTCAGCTATGATCTTGGTCCGTTGGGATGGACTTGTGGATAGTCAGGCTCCTCGGCCTTTTTCTTTTGTAGATGTCTGTACCCAGACATGTAATGCTTCCGTTGCTTGTATGCTTTGAATGATGGGTCATGTGACCCCTGTTTGTATTTATGCTATGTGGCTCTTCTGAGCTTTTATCTATATGAGTTGTGTTATGTTGTGATGCCATGTTGTACCTCACATACTTGCATGTTATGCATACGTGTGACGTGTATTGCTATGTGTGGGATCCGACAATCTAGTTGTTTGTCCTTGGCAGCCTCTCTTATGGGGAAATGTAGTCTAGTGCTTCCTTGAGCCATAGTAGTCCGCTACAGCCCGGTTCACCGGAGTCCTGCTAGCCCAGCACTACTGTTCAGGACACTTGACTGGCCGGCATGTGTTTCACTTCGTTCCTGTGTCTGTCCCTTCAGGGAAATGTCACGCGGAGACATCCGGAGTCCTGTTAGCCCAGTGCTATAGCCCGGATTCACACGCTGCTGACCGACACGCTCGATGTGAATCATGTATGCCTGTTCCCATAGGTTAGTGCCGCTTTGGGTTCACGACTAGCCATGTCGGCCCGGGTTCTCTATCATATGGATGCTAGCGACACTATCATATACGTGAGCCAAAAGGCGCAAACGGTTCCGGGCCATGGTAAGGCGACACCCGTGGGGATACCGTGCGTGAGGCCGCAAAGTGATATGAGGTGTTACATGCTAGATCGGTGTGACTTAGAATCGGGGTCCCGACAGAGTAGCTGCAATATTTGAGCAGTTCACTCAGTTTCATGAAACATGCGTTATTGGGAAACTCACGTGCAACAGCAAAATGATTTGGTTGAATATATGTGGACACATGTTGGCAATCAATAGATGTATCTTCTTTTATTTGTTTGCAAAACTATGTGAAACATTTTTATTTTTATTTGGCATGTAAAACTATACTATTTATTCAGGCGGCTAAACTATTTTGCTTATTAAATTTTCATTTCACAATATGTTAAATGCAATGTAAAATTGGGCGGCTAGCCGGTCACGCCTACACATATGGGTCGGTACATTGAACGCGCTGCCGATCCATATGAAAAATAAAGCAAACGCCGAACGGACGGCCGATCCAAACGAATAAAAAAATAAACGAAATCGCAGTCCGTTTGGATCGACCCGTTGGAGTTGCTCTAACAGACCAGACAGGGAGTGGCGCGACCGCGCGCATTGCAACGACGACCATCCCCCACTTGGCAACATGCATGCATGCAGAGAGAAACGGGACAAACTGAACCTACTACCTCAGTCGGCCGATCATCTCCATCCTTGCTCTGGTCGGACATGCATGTTCCCTCGTTCAACGATACTGCTGGCACACTGATTGCTAGTCAACAAGCTGACAGGACTTGAAGCTGCAAAACCTACAGCATGCTAGCTGTAGGAGTATACAGGTGCACCGCTGCAAAGTAGTGAATCAAACTCGCCGACTTTGGCGAGAGTCGGAACACGCAGATCATTCGATGGATCGACATTCCTTGACCTCCGGGCACCAAACGAAAAGGTCGCACTCACTCGTCACCTAGCTAGCAAGCAAGCAAGCAAAATATCAGGCTTCACGGGTCAAAATGGATACAATTTATATTTAGTAGTACTAGTACAACATGGGGACGCAGCTAGTATGAGCTCGAGCTCAAATGAGCTTGCATGTACAGTAAAATAATAATAAAAAGTCTGATTTTTTTTTGTGTGAAACATTGACAAAATTTTTGGGTACTTGTAAAATCTCATCATGAAATCACATTCGTGAAAGTGATGGTAAAATAACAAAATCGATGCTCAAAAATGCCATTTCCAAAAACATTTTGAAGTGCTGATTTTGTTTTTTTACTGTGACTTTCACGAATGTTGTTTCGAATTGAAAATTTACAGGCTCTTAAATCATTTGTTAAATTTTATCACAAAATAATTTTAGATTCTTTTTTCTAAAACATTACTGTTTACCCAAGCTCATTTTAGCTCGCGAGTAGACGGACACTTTGGTAGAACATGCGTGCTTTGGTTCAGCTACCTGCCTTATCAAGATGGGTAGCTTTGGTTCTTCTGGATAAGCCACCTAGCTAGCTAGCTGCGTACCATAACACAAAGTGAGAGCCTATAATCGCGATCCATCGATCCGAAAGATAGATGCACATAGCTGACTGGCACACGTACCGCTGGCACCTAGGGGCCGAAAGCACCAATATAGTCCAGAAGTCGTGCGTCGCCAACACTTGAAAGATCGATTTCAAGCAAGAATGATGCGAGTAGTAAAGTAAAAAAGCGTGTTGTTATCTTGCTTGAACAGTCAGCGATACATGCTTACTCTTTGATTTCGCGTAAATATAAATATATTCCGTGTCCTGTCCGGAACGGTCAAGATCTAACCACCACCTACGTACGTTCTCGATCTTGTCTTGGAAAATGGAAGCACTTGGTTCACACCTGCCCGGCCGGGCCAGCCAGAGCCAGGAGCGTCGGTCCGGCACTGCTTGTTTCCAGAGCGGCGGCGAGCAACGACAAGGCCACGATGGGTGACCCCGGTGCTGTGGCCGCCGTTGCCGCGACCGCGATCTGGCCGGCCAGGAGAGGCATCTACAGTCAGTCAGACTTTGTAAATCCCACTCCTTATACGTTCTGCGTGCGCGTTTGTTAGAGCAACTTCAATGGATAGGCCCAAATGGATGACGATTTCGTTCGTCTTTTGTCTATTTGGGTCGGCCGCCCGCCCAGCGTCCGCCCTGTTTTCATATGGATCGGCAGTACGTCCAACACGCCGACCCATATTTGCAGGCATGGCCGGCTGGCCGCCTAATTTGCATTGCATTTAACAAATTGTGAAATGAAAATTTATAACAAATAAAATAGTCCGCCCAAATAAATAGTATAGTTTTACAGGCCAAATAAAAATAAAAATGTTTCACATAGCTTTATGAACGAATAAAAAAAGATACATCTATTGGTTGCCAACATGAGTCCACATATGCTCAACCAAATTATTTTGTAGTTGCACGTGAGATTCCCAATCACGCATGTCTTCATGAAACTGAGTGAACTGCTCAAATGTTGCCGCTACTCCATGCTCAGGCACAACATTCTCACCCTGAAACTGAAAGCCTTGATCGTACAGACGTTCCAGACGCTCGTCTTCTACGATCATATTGTGCATGATCACACAAGCAGTCATCACCTCTCATAGTTTCTGCGTGCTCCAAGTATTAGCAGGATACTGAACGATGCCCCATCGAGATTGCAGAATACCAAAGGCACGCTCGACATCCTTTCTAGCACTCTCTTTACTCTTGGGCAAATCTTTTCCTTTTCTCCCTAACAGGGTTGGGTATTGTCTTTACAATAGTGGTCCACTGAGGATAGATACCGCTACCCAAATAGTACCATTTGTCGTAGTTGTGGCCGTTGACAGTAAAGTTCACCGGTGGGCTGTTGCCTTCGGCAAGCCTAGCAAACACCGGCGAGCGCTGAAGCACATTGATATCATTGTGTGATCCAGCCATGCCAAAGAAAAAGTGCCAGATCCAGAGATCTTGAGACGCCACTGGCTCTAGTATGACAGTGCAAGCCCTGACATGTCCCTTATATTGCCCTTGCCAAGCAGAAGGGCAGTTTTTCCACTCCCAGTGCATGCAGTCTATGCTGCCAAGCATCCCCGGGAAGCCCTTGCTAGCATTCATCGCCAGCAAACGGGCTGTATCTGCAGCTGTCGGCTCTCTCAAGTACTCAGGGCCAAACACAATAATCACAACCTTGCAGAAATTATACAGGGACTCTAGGCATGTAGACTCGCTCATACGGACGTACTCGTCAATGAGATCATCGGGCACTCCGTATTCAAGCATTCGGATGGCGGCAGTGCATTTCTGATAAGAGGAGAAACCAATCTTGCCGACGGCATCCTCTTTGCACTTGAAGTAGTCATCATAGCCGACCACTCCCTCTCTAATACGGTTGAAAACATGCCTACTCATACGGAACCGGCGGCGGAATTTGTGATGTTTGAATAGCGGGTTTGTTGTATCAAAGTAGTCCTTCCAGAGAAGGAAATGCCCGCTCTCTCGGTTACGATTCAACGCCGGAAGGTGGCCCGGAATGGAGCCACAGAACAACGGCCGCTGGTTGTTGAGGTGGTGATGGACCAACACGGCAGCCAATATCCCCTCCTCGTCGTCGGACGACGAATCGTCGGAGTCGCAAAGGAAATTGTGGAAAAAGAACTCGTCGGCGGAGTCCATTTTCATACCTTGGCAAACTGTCGAACATCTTGCGGGCGTCGAAGAAGGAGACGGCTGGCGAGGGGAGATGAGGCGCCCACAGACCAGCTAGCTGCCCGGCCGGCGTCCGACGAGCGTGCCGGTCGTATGTGGCGGGGGCGGCGAGGCGCCTTCTTGGTCGTGGGCGGCTGTACGGTGGGGGAAGCGGCGGCGGGAACTAGTTTGCTCCCTGGAGGCGGCGGGTGACTGGGGACAGGGGCGGCGTTGCTGGGCGGATGTGGAGGTGGCGGCAGCTGGAAGAGTCGCCGCAAAAATGGGCGGCGGCGTCGGTGACGGAGGAGGCGGGGGCGAGGGTTGCTTGTTGGCCGGGGGGAGGAAGGCCAATGTGCCACAGACCAGCAGGCCCGGGGACAGGAGTAGGCGACCGCGCGCGCGTCCGTCGCTTGTTCGCGCCGACGCAAATCAGGCTAAAAAATGGGCCGAGAATGGGTCGCCCGCGGACGAAAAACAGACGCGCGTCTGTTTGAGTCGGCGCGTTGGGCCGCCTTTTCTGTCCGTGCCGACCCAAACGGACGGCCGCGGACGAAATGGGTCGCACCATTGAAGTTGCTCTTACGCCCGTCATTCACATATACGAGTATTAAATCTGAACTTTCAAATTCATGTAAATATATGCATGTCCATCACACATGTCAAGTTCATATTCTGATTTGCATCTTGATCTTTCAGGTTCTAAACTTGTTCTTCAAGCGATTCAAAATCATTGTTTGAGCAACACCGTCATCCTTATTCTTGATAATCATATTGTACAAAATAACACAACATGTCATCATCTGCCACAAGGTTTGTGATTCCCACATCTTTGCAGCTCAACGAACAATTCCGCAACGAGCTTGAAGCACTATGAATGGCCTCTCCACATCCTTTCTAGTTGCTTCATGCATTGTTGCAAAGTAGCTTGTTTGCTGCCGTGTGGTTCAGATATTGTCTTCTCATTGCTTCCTGCATTATTGCAAATTAGCTTTGTTTGTTGCCGTGTGGTTCAGATATCGTCTTTTAAACACCGCTCATTAAGAATAGATGTTATTGGCAAGATAATTGGCATCAATATTGGTTTGCTAACAATATTTAGCCAGCCAATGTTCGCATTGCAAAATATTGACAATACCAATACTCGCCAAATATTGACATCTTTATGTGACATAGGCAAGACAACTTGATAATCAACCAATTAGTAGCAAATATTTGTCACAATGCCAAACTTTGGCATGTCCATTTTTGGCACCAAATCAACTACGCTCCGTATCACATGTTGTACTCACGGTCATTGACAGTTTAATTGCACTACGACAATTCCTCATTACAAAGTCTTTTGAACATCAGAGATCGTTGAAGCACATTAATGTCTTTGCCATAACCCAAGAATTACGAGTCGATGAGTCGTTCCGAGATTGAGACTCATAGACTAATCGGATTAGTCTTAGACTAGTGCTGGACTAGTCGACATAGTATTGTAGTACTCAACTACTAATACACAGTAGCAGTATGGAGTAGTATGTAATAAACTGTACAACACATTACAGGCCAGCAGTGCTAGCCAACACTAGTCAGGCCCAGCCCAGCCCAGCGCCACACAGCACGCCCCCACCAGCTGGCTCATTTGGGCCCAAGTGGCTAGCCTATACTTAACTCACGTCCCAGCCACTGGAACCCTAAGATCCCAATCGATTCCAACTCAGCCGCCAGTGCCAACACACACGGGAGCACGTGCGCGTGCCCCGCGCCTCTGGCCGCTTCTGCCGGCGAGCTCGCCGACCACCGCCGTGCCTCCTCCTTTCCTCTCCTCTCTCTCTTTCTCTCTCTCTCTCTCTCTCTCTCTCTCTCTCTCTCTCTCTCTCTCTCGTCTCAGGGCCGCACTCGCCTACGGGTCATGGCCACGGCCACCGCCCGAGCACGAGCTCCAGCCGGCGGCCGCGCCTGGCTGCGACATCCGCCGTCCCGGCGATGAGTGGCGGCGGCCTCGTCCAGCAAGCTCATTTATACCTCCAAAATTTTGAGTCGCTCGACTCGATTTGGTTGACTAGCCCAGACTAGTCGTCGACTAGTCCATCCACGGCTCGACTCGGTCTGCTAGTCTACACGAGAAATGCAGTCGACACTCACTTTGCGACTCGTCGACTAGTCGAGCGACTAGTCTAGACTAGTCGTTCGACTCGTAATCGTTGCCATAACCCCATATCTCAAAGAAAGCATACAAAATCAACAAATCATGTGATGTCACTGTTTCAAGTATGATGGTCGCCTCTTTGGTATGACATTGATACGTTTCCCGCAAAACTTTGGGACAGTTCTTTCAGTCCCAATGCATGCAATCAATTGCTCCGATCATTCCTGAAAATCATCTGATCTCTCTAATAGCCAACCACTTTTCTGTGTCCTACACATTTTTCTCTCAGATACTCTGCTCCTAACAACTACACCACGGCTAGTCTTAAGGCAAGTGCTCTCTTCATCCGGACTATCTCACCAAGTGCGAGCATCCCGGGCGTCCCATATCCGTCTCAGATTTGGCTGAATATAAAGGGTGTCCGTCAGCCCAAGCGTTTAATTAATGCATGATTAAGGAGCCCGTCTGGATCCTTTTTGTGATCATCCATTGACCAGGCCGTCCGTCCGAATGTTTGAGACGTCTTCGGATGCCCGGCTGTAGATGATTTAAGCTGGTTTAACACGATATGTACGTGCGCTTGGATTATACAGAAATGGAGCGACATGCACCAGTCGCACATGCACGGCGGTGCTAGCCTGATGATGATGGGTGGTGGCTGTAGGCTTCTTGTGCTTGACTAAATGGAAGTTGAGTACAAGTAGTGAAGTACAAACCCGATTCTTCGTCGGGCTACTACCACGGAAGCGTAAACGTGTTCGGGTCGCTGGCGCGGATCGCATCGCGATCGACATGTCTCGATCGGCGAGTCTCCCGCCACAGAACCGAGCGAAGAAGGCTACCCGCACTCCCCGGCCGTCGATCCTTTTGCTGCTCCCCGTAGTCAAGCCGCGGTTGGTGCATGCATGCGTCGGCCGACGGAGCCACGTCATGCACTATTCCACTCTTGATTTCGGTTCTCTCGGACATATTCCCAGGGACGAAGCCAGGAACTTAGTATAGGGAGGCGAGCTCCACACTTAAGCTCTTGCAGACCCGTGAGGACTGGCCAAGCCAAAATATTTCATATAGCATGCTAAGAAGCCTAGATTCGAACTCATGTTTTCATAGGTGTAATTAAAGACTGAAAAATTACTACCAAATCGCTCATTTTTGACACAAGAAATTTAATTCCCAAATAAGTTATATACTAACTGACTTGAAATACAATTTTCATGTCAATCAAATCATTCATATTAGGCAACAAAAATGTAAAGATTTGAACCCGAGGTTAATTACGGGAGTGGGCGTACCATAGAGACAGTAAGCCCTGTGGTCGGTCATGGCAGTGGTGGTGCTTCCCCTAATCTTCTCCATGATGGTTGATGACGGTGATCAATTGGGGATTCGTAAGGATAAAGACAAACCATGCACCAATGCAGCCATGAAGGATCATAATTAGTCTTCTTCTGATCTTCGCTTAGAGGCCGAAGCAAATTTTCCCTAGCGGCGGACCGGCGGTAGTAGGCAGAGACTCACACGGTGTAGGCAGATCGCGCGATGCATTTGGCAGCGATAAAATCGCGTTGATCGCAACAGCTGGGAAGCGAGCAACTGCATGCGTGGTTGCGTGATGTTGTGGGGCTAATTTTTCTTGGACCCTCGATGGGTGGTAGTGGGCTACTTCTTCTCTTATGTTTTGGTCCATTATCTGCTATATACGCAATGGCTGGGCCTGCTCCCAGGGAGGGCCTCGCGTTGTTACACGAGATGGCCTCGATAGGGGGGGGGGGGGGCAAAGACTAAAAAAACACGTCAGGAAGACGACTACCTAATAGCTACAAGGGATCAGGAAATCGTCAGGGGGGGTCTCGCCCCCCCTTAGATTCGTCCCTGCATATTCCTTTCGTCCGAAAATACTTGTTGGATATATGGATGTATTCAGACGTATTTTAGTGCTACATACATTTATTTTTATTCATTTTCGCGACAAGTAATTTCGGATAAAGGGAATACTATCTGACTATCTGCCCAACAGTAAATGTCAATGTCCTTTTTTTTCTTTCTACTTGCCACGTAAATACATTTGTGTTGTGTTTAAACTTGGAGTTCACGTGATAGTAATGGTAGTTACCATAGCGCCCTTTTAGAGTTCCTTAAAAAAAACTTTCATCATAACTTGGTTTCGGTGCAAGTACGTACGCAGCATGGATGTACATACTCTGTCCACTGCACACATACGAAATACAAGCAGCGTGATACTCTCTATCTTCAGCAACAATTGCTCGTGGCTCGCAGTAGCGTTTCGTTAGAACGAAGAAATAATAGCACGCTAAGCCACCGCTTGAATGAGTGAGACATCTTCTTTCTTTTCCAGGAAATGAGCGAGACATCTAATCGATCGATCATACTACATAAAGACAAGGGGCAATGGGATACTACTAATCAAACGTTGGGACTTTGACTGGGTTTGATCGACCACATTGATTGTTTGATCTTGATGGATATCCATCGCCGGACCGCCGTCAAATCCGCTGTAGCCGGAAGGGATCAAGCAACATTCCCCGCACTAGCTACGTACGTACCTACGTTTTCAACATGCCGGCTATATTTTGTTCTGGATAAGCCACCCATCATCTACGAGATCGGGGAGGTACATCTTCCCAATGGATCATAGAACATGGAAGAAATGGACAGATAGTGGCTTTGCATGCGTACACGTGAGGACCGAATGTGTTGGCAGCACTCATCAAACCCTGGCGGTGGCCACCGCCAGAACCTTCAAGCTGATCCGCAAAACCTGCACAGTTTAGCTGGAATCCATGATTAATGATTTGTTCAGTGTATAGTTAGCTAAAGATTTGGTGTTGAAAACGGGAGCACGTCGTTCACAAAATGGCCAAGGCCAACGTGCCAACGAGACGATCCATGGTTGGAATTTCCAGGGGGCAGGAGATTCGGCACTTGTAGCCGCCATATCCCACGACTCGTTGCGTGGTCGGAGTAGCCTGGTAGACCCATTGGTCATTCAGTCAGTTAGTGCAGGTAGGCGTCAACAAGATCACAAGGCGCTATAGAACCATCGAGTAGTTGCTGCTGGCAAGAAGTGTGAACTGTGAAGGCTTTCTCTCTTCTTTTAGGGGAAGTGAAGCCTTTCTCGATCTATTTTTTTCTTGGTTCTGAAGTATTAACTTTCTGGAAAAGTTAACACAAAATGGCGCTTCCCTAGAAATATAACCCCGTCGCAGGCCGGCTGTTGGCAAGGGAGGCCCGGATCACCCCGCAACGATGGCGGCGGCCACGCCTGGCCGCTGGAAGAGAACAACCACAGTGAGGACAACCATCCCGCACCTTGAGGGAACCACAACACATTGTACCAGCCCCTCGCCTCCGTGTTAGATGACACGGGGGACTTCTCATGTCCACATAGTATGGTTTCTTTATATGAACACCTAAATGATCATATTAAATAAAACCTTCATGAAATGAACGTTTTTACTTTTATGTTTTATTTGATATCCCGTTGAGCGCCTTCTCAATGGGTTCTCAAAAATTTAAGATAGAGTACAAGAGTAAGACTGCAAAGCCTATACAAATTTAAATTAGCAGCTGCACAACTGCACATTTTGTAGTGAATCACAAAGCACCAATTATGACAAAAAATTGTGCTTCTGATAAAGGCGAAGTCGCTTCACAAGTAAGCTCCAATAAAGTACAAGTACGAAAATGAAAAGAAAAGCCCCATGAGGCCACTAAAAACAGAAATGTGCAAGCATGCGATAGGACATACCCTGTTTCTAGTAGTCACCCTGTCACTGCACATACAAACTAGAAAAAGAAAAGTGAAAGCACACAATTGGACATATCCTGCTTGTAGTAGCAACTCCAACCGGCCAACCTAAACGGGCGCGCGTTTTATTAGCTTTTTGTCTGTTTGGGTCAGCCTACCAGACATTTTTCTTCGCATTTTTGTTTTGGGTCCATATATGCGCCCAACGCGAGCATACCTTCGAGCAGACATAGCATTTCCTTTGGAAAAAAAGAAACAACCAGAGCTGCCGGTGCTTCCTTGGCCGGGACGACCGGCGCCTGCATGCCTCCGCCTGAGGGGATGAGCGCCGCCGCGGAGGAACTCCTGCGGGGGCGAGAGCCCGTTGTTGTCATTGTTTTCTTGGAAGAGCAGAAGGCGGGCGGCCATGCTGACGCCGAACGAACTGGTGCGGATCGACACGACGCACACGGAGAAAAAGAAGGCAGCCAAGCACGAGAGCGGGATCTACCATGACGACAGCTTGCTTGCGCACGTCGAGAAGCACCGCCGGCGTCGCCCACTTCGTCGATGAGATCTGCCGGGGACCCAGCCGGCAGGGACGGGCTCCTGCAGGGATCCAGCCGGCGGGGTCGAGCTCCGACGGTCGTAGCAGCGGAGGATCCAGCCGGGGAAGACGAGCTCCTGCGGCTCGGTGGGTGGGTGATGACAGATGGGAGGGTGGGCCAACAAATAAAATAAGGAAGGAGAGAGAAGTGTGGGTGGGTGACAGACGGGCCAGGCCCGGCCTCAAGCGGATGAGGGGGGCACAGAAAACGTTCGTTTTATGTCCGCCTTTGATCCAAATCGGTCCTCAATTTAATACTGAAATGGGTCTGGACGAACAAAAACTGCACAGAAGATGAAAATGAGTCTGCGCGTTGGGCCGTTGTTTTTGTCCGTTTTGACTAAAATGAACATGCGCCGACAAAATTGATACGTGCGTTGGAGTTGCTCTCGCCACGTCACTGTACATACCAGACTAAAAAAGGAAGAGTGCAAGCACTCAATAGGGCGTACCCCGGTTTCTAGTAGTCATCGTGTCACTGTAAATATCAGACTGAAAAGAGGAAGGTGCAAACACGCAATAGGATCGCAAAGTCATCTTCTACTCACGAGCTCATTTAAACTTGTGATGAACTGTAAAATCCAAAAAAGAAAGAAAAAGAATTCAAACAATTATGTTTTTTGGGCGAACTACCATGCTTTCAGTGGCGAGACTACCACTTGTTTTCCAATTCTTTTCGGATTTTGGTTTTAATCTGAGCTCGGAAACACCACGTCCCAATAGGACATACTACTACTACCATGTTTCTAACAGTTAGTACCTGTCACTCTACATAACAAAAATACAACGTGTGGTATCCTGGGCGACAAGTAGCTCGATCACGCCTCGGAAAGAAATACAGAAAGGAAGAACAGAAAAGAATAGACGCAGGTTGGACCGGCTTGGGTGAGATGATATGATAAACTGATCATGCAAATTACTAATCAAAGCTGCGGACTTCGAAGATGGGTTGAAGTTTGAACATGTACTACATCGATTATACTGATCCATCCTCGGACCGCCGTCAAATCAATAGCAATTTTTTTTGAGAAATCAAAATCAATAGCAATTAAGCACGTATAGGACTGGGTTGCAAGCGATGACCGCCAGTGAGTAGGCAGATAAGTCAGAAGGGATTACTGCTGGTCTGCTTTGCACCAAGTACGTGCCGACCTTTTCAATACGTACGGCGGCTAGCTAAGCTATGTTCGGTTTTGGATAAGCCACCTACCACAATGCGAGCCATATTCGCTTCGGTTAATTGCCAGGCCGCCTACCAGAAAGCCACGGTTGGAAGAGCCATGTTCAGTTAGCATTTTTTTTTTTGAGACAACCATGTTCAGTTAGCTGACTGACTGTATTGTGTATTTGTGTCACCGGGTCGCTTCAACGGTCAACAGTTAGCATGGTGACTGAATGTACGTGTTGAAACGGGGGCCTTGATCGGGCAGTGTCCCTGGTTGTATCCGGAACATGTGCACGTTTTGGCGTGGAAATTAAAAGGGAAGCACATCGAGTGGACCACAAACAAGGGCGTGGGCATGGCCAAGAGCAACGTGCCAACGACAAGATGGACACTTGGAATTTTCTCGGGCCGGGGACGCGGCGGGAGATCCTGCGGGTCGCACTTGTAGCCGCCGTAGACAACGAGAGCTAGCTATGGAACTCGACGATGGTCCATAACCGGGACGAGATCAGCGCTGACGATGATGGTCCATCGTTATCATCATCGGCGAGTCGTGGTTGGCGGTTGCCTAATACAGGTCGATCTGTCGTGAATGGTGAAGCAGCACAAACCCGACTCTACTACTACGTATACGTTCAGCCGGAAACCGATGGATCGAGGTCCACGGGTCGGGAGCAGCCACTGCGCGCGCCGGCCGGACCAACGCTCGAGGTCATACTACGTGCTCGGGTCCCGGCCGGAGCGCATGCATCGTGCTCCAGCTTCCGCCACAGAACGAGTGAAAGCTGCCACGCCTCTAAAGTTTGTTTTCTCTCTCTAGACCCAAGCACAGGCAGTGGCACAGCTTAGCATGCAAAGAATCAGATACTACTCTACGAATATATGCTCTGGATCGGCTAAGTGTAACCTTTTAACGTGGCTAGCTTTAGTTTCGGATAAGCCACCTACTTAACCATAAAGCAAGTGATATACAATCACGATCTATGGGGCTCCGGACACAGATAGAGGATCAAGTACACGACACATAGTGGCTTTGCACCTGGGGACCCAACGTGTTGGCACCAACTTTAGCAAACCCTTGGGGTGGCAGCAGATGCTAGAACCTTTGAGATCCGGCACGATAATTAGGCCACGTGTACAACAAAGTAAAAAAACAAATGAAAATATGTACGCAATAGTTTTGAAGGATGGAATTTTTTATAGGGATTATTACTTTGGTACTGCCTAGAACAAAAACAAATCTATCGTATGTTCCTTTGAAATTCGGTAGTCACTAGAAAATTTGGAGGAAACCAAACATGCATGAGGGACCTCATGTTTCTCCTCCTGGGGTCCACAATTAGTGTTTTTCCTGTGAAACAATAGTCTTGGAAGTTTCATGTGATTTCAGTTTCCAAGGAATCTAGGATACATAACATTTCAGTTCCTAAATTTTCCTATCCCTGCATTTTCAGTCAATGTTTTAAAAATGGGGCCTTGGAAGCTTTGTATAAATTAGGGTTAGCTGAATCACTATCGACCTTCACAAGTTGCAGGGGCTAGTTCGAATTTCCGAGGTCCTGCAATACTAGCTCACAAGCTTTAAGAAACTGCCGGAATATGCATCAAATTATGACGTGTTTTCATAATTATATGTTTCCTTTTCAAAAACTACTTTTTATTCATCTGATTTTCTAAAAAAAAATCATATGCAACTAACTCAAGTTCATTTTGATATTTCATGTTTTGTCAGTCACAATTTATTTGCATGTGAGTTAATGCAATTGTACCTCGCCAGTTTTGATTTTTCACATCGTCCGTAAATCAGTGGATTTTTCTACAAAATTTTGCTGGCACACGACTCACTCCAATATCTTCACGCCTGATTGTTTTTGGAATTTTTCAAACTTTTCAACTTACTTTCTGAATTTAGGACGGAGGGAGTACATCTTGAAACGGCAGCCTTGATTTGTTATGTCTTTTTCTGAGGAGAAGCAATTATTCAGTGTTATTTGTTCTACTAGGAACAACTAAAATGGAAATGTAAGAGTTGATAATACGCTAAGCACGTTTCCCGAATTAATTCCTCGTCAACTCACAGCTCCAAATTGTATAAACAGATACGGGATCAGAACGGAAATCAAAATGTAAAGCCTCACTAACTAAACACTACACGTTCTTCATATACGACGATATACAATGTAAGATCTCACTAGAGAATACCCCACATTATCCACGATAGAGGACCAAATAAAAATGAAGAACTCGCTAGATAATGTTCCACATTCGCCACGATGCTTGAATCGTCAAAGGACAGCTGCTTAACAACATGTACTTGAAACACGAGGGATCAATTGGGTACTTCCTGTTCTATCAGGAAAGACTAAAATGGAAATAGGAGTACACAGGACAGGAGTAGCAAGTGTACTCCACGTCCGTGGTTCCCATAAAATGAAGCACGCGCTTGATTCAGCACATGCCGAAGCAAAATGACCAGGATTTTGTGGGTCATGAGAGATGCACCGGTCGGGTTGGGCAGTTGTTTTTAGAGGGAATGAACGATCGAGTGAGGCAACGAGCCAACGACAAGGTCGCGCGCCGTAACCGCGAGCGAGCTAGCCTTTTGTCCACAGGTAGGAGTACACCGAGACTGGTCTCTATATATGCATGTGCTGATGTGCATGCATGTGACTAGGTGCTACTGCTTGTCTGGTCGGACCCTTTGGGTGCTTCTTTTAAGGGTAAATCGTATTGGATTCGTCAAAGCATAGCTTTGCTTTGGGGGGCACTTTAGCATGTGCAGAGCTCGTTGGCGTTCGGTGCGGCCACAAGGAAAACTCCATCTGCCATGTTACTGCTGCTGGCGCTACCAAAAGGCTAGAAGTGGTCTGATGTGAGGTGGCGAACCTTGTCCCAAAAAAAGGAGAGAAAAAGATATGTGTGCACTTGGCAAGTGGCAACTGCGATATGCTGTGAAGCTGCAATTGTGTCTACGACCCGTTTGACATTGAGCGAGCGAAGTTGGTCGATCGGGTGTCAATCAATACTTATATAACATGAGTTGGCGATTTCCTTCTTTTTCTTAATGGATTTCTTTCTATCTTTGGTAGTAGCTACACGCGCTTGCGTACGTCGGGAAAATATCAGCAGTTGATACAAAGAGTTACTAGTTTTTTGTCTAGAAGAAGTCGTGGGAGTCGACATGGATTTTTGTATGAAGAAGGTGAGCTCGCTCCAGGCCGTCAAGTCTTGCCACTCGCCTCGTGTCTTCACATTCCGAGCGCACGCACCCGATCGCACTTGCGCGCGGCTGGTTGGGTAACGTTGAGCTACCGATTCGGGGCCGAAGAAGGGTCGGGGAGTGCGGACGGCACAAACCAAGCCAGCCGCCGGCCGCGCCCCACGGTCTCGCCCGAAGCGTGTACGTGTTGGGGTCGCCGTGGTCCCGTCGAGTTGCCGCCACAAAGCTGGATGGCCGCCGGTGTATCCACGAGCTCTCGCGGTGGTCCGGCTCCCCGCAGTCAAACCGCGGGCGTGCGGCGCATGGCCGCCGGGCTGTCGATATCCCCCATCCACCCGGCCCCAGCAGCACGTCCCCTGCGTGTACCGGTGATGGATCGGCGTCTGGTCTCGGCGACACAGGTGACCCACGCACGCGCGGGGGGGCGCCGGAACCTGCCTCGTTCCACCCCAAATGGTCGATGTAAAACGACCCCAAGTGTTGCATCGCTACACATGCAACAGAGGGCAAGACTTTTCACGACTAGGATAGTTTTGTTGGATGATACCCGTCGCTGTGCCACCAACTAATTCGTTGTAACATCGATTATAATTAAGGTCATACTCTACCTACAAAGATTGCTGTCTTGATTATATCTTGACGTGGTCGGAGAAATTGATGTATCTACACGTATTTCAATTCTACATACATACATTCATTTTTTTTTTCATTTCTCCGTCGAGTATTTTCGGACAGAGGGAGTATTAATTTTTGTGATCTCCGGTGTTTTCTGTACTGTTATGATTGACTATGAGTAGATCATATCTGTAAAAGAAATAGAAGTAGATCAAAAGTTCCTTCATACACAAAAAGAAAATACCACTACTAGTATTGTTCCACCCTGTTATATTGGTCTATCTATACATACTAATAAAATAAAAAAAATACTTATGCCTGTCCGTCCGATTCTTATGAAAAACCTTGTTGTTTTTCAAAATCAACCCGCTGTACTTTTTGTTTAGAAAGCCCGGTGATCTTTTGGTTACGCGCTGTCCTATTTTGTGTGAGAAACAATGGTTCTTTTTTTAGAAAACCCGGTGATCTTACCCATTGTCCTATTTTCTGTGAAAAAAGAATGCTTCACTTTTTATAGAAACTCCCCCTCATCTTTTGGTTAATCAATCCATGGGCCTGTTGTAGGTGAGTCCAGAATACATTTCACATTTTATAGAAAACCCTCCGATATTTTAGTTAATCTACATGTGTCCTATTTTAAGCGACTTTAAATGCTTTTTAAAATTATTTATATCTTTTAAATCATAACTTTATTTTTAACATATTATATACGAAAATTGATTACAAAAGAATATAGAATCAGAGTATCATGCTGTTTTACATATTAAACATTTTTATAATGCTATTTAGAGAGCAACCTTAATCAATAGCTCACGATTTGTCTTTATTTCGTACCGGTGTAGATCCGAATTGAAAAAAAAACACGGTTTAGATACGCAACAAACCATCTATAACCAAGCATGCATGCCTCGGCCACCGTCGACGAGGATGAGAAGGACGATAAGCGGCGACACAGATGTGATGCGTGTGGACCTGTTGCAACGCGCGGGCTCTTTTGCTAGTAGTATTAATAAATTACTTTTGAATGTAAACATACGTATTCATACACGTCATACATACATATATACTCCCGATGAATTGGCCGGTTATGCGGAAGACGTCAATGTGTGTGCAGCTGTACACTAGCTGCACGTACCCGGCCGTATAATTTTATTTACAATAACAAGTGCGATGAGATGCACGGCGGGGAAGCTCGCTAAAGAGCGTGTCAACGTTTTACTCCGGGGACCTCGACACTGTGATTTACTAATTGTTACCGCGGCAAGATCCAACTGCAAATATACAGTAAGCTACCGCCGCACAAAAGGACCCCATCCTCTGACCAAATCCATGACATGCATCGTTCATCAACTGAACCACTGGCTTTCTCGACCCAACGGACTAGGAGTTCATGTCGACTGAGCCAACGGAGACACGACCAGCTACCCCCGTCCCCGTTCACGGGCTGCCTATTTATACACCGCGTCTTCGCCAGGGAAAGTGTGTGCCCGCTCGCTTCATCGATCCATCGTCTTCTTCCTCTGCTCGCTCGCCAGCAAACACTCGTAAGTGCACGTACTCACGGTACATCGCATCAACAACAGAACAATACACCAACCTTACTTGGGGAACATCGTACGGTGACCATGGAGGTGAAGGTGCTGAGCTCCAAGATCGTGAAGCCGAGGTACGCCGATGGCGCGGCACGGCCGGACACCACGGAGCACGTGCCGTCCTCGGTGTTCGACAGGGTCACCTACCACATCCAGATGGCCATCATCTACGCCTTCCAGGCGCCGGCGCCCTCCACGGAGGACATCGAGCGCGGCCTCGCGCATGTACTGTCCGTGTACCGCCTCTTCGCCGGCCAGGTCCGACCTGGCCCGGACGGCGCGCCGGGGGTGCTGCTCAACGACCACGGCGCGCGGCTCGTCGAGGCGCGTGTGGACGGGGCCACACTGGTCGAGTTCGCGCCGCCCAAGCCGTCGCCCGTCGTGCTGCAGCTGCACCCGGACCTGGAGGGCGACGTGCAGGAGGTGGTGCAGGTGCAGCTCACGCGCTTCGCCTGCGGCTCGCTGGCCGTCGGGTTCTCGGCCAACCATGCCGTTGCTGACGGCCACGCCACCAGCGACTTCCTCGTCGCGTGGGGCCGCGCCGCGCGAGGGCTGGACATCTCCGGCCCGTCGCCGACGCCGCCGCCGCACAACCACCCCGATCTCTTCCGGCCGCGCGACCCGCCAGTCGTCAACTTCGAGCACCGCGGCGTCGAGTACTACCGGCCGTCGCCCAGCAACCCCAAGCAGAGCGAGGGCGGACACCACGGCGCCGACAACGTGGTCATCCACAAGGCGCACTTCACCAAGGACTTTATCGCCGGGCTGCGCGCCAAAGCTTCCGAGGGGCGCGGCAGGCCGTTCAGCCGGTTCGAGACCACGCTCGCGCACCTGTGGCGAACGATGACGCGCGCGCGTGGGCTCAGCCCCGGCGAGACCTCCACCATCCGCATCTCTGTCGACGGGCGGCGGCGCCTGGCCGCCCCGCCAGGCTACTTCGGCAACCTCGTACTCTGGGCGTTCCCGCGGTCCACGGTGGGGGACCTCATGAGCCGGCCGCTGAAGCACGCAGCACAAACGATCCACGACGCCGTGGCCCGCCTCGACGGCGCATACTTCCAGTCGCTGGTGGACTTCGCGAGCTCGGGCGCCGTGGAGCGGGAGGGGTTGGAGAAGACGGCGGAGCTGAAGGACGTGCTGTGCCCGGACCTGGAGGTGGATAGCTGGCTGACGTTCCCGTTCTACGAGCTGGACTTCGGCGCCGGCAGCCCGAGCTACTTCATGCCGTCCTACTTCCCCACGGAGGGGATGCTTTTCCTGGTGCCGTCCTACCTCGGCGACGGCAGCGTGGACGCCTTCGTCCCCATCTTCCAGCACAACCTCGACGCCTTCAAGCAGTGCTGCTACTCCATGGACTAAAGATAAACCAATTAAGTTATATGATCATCGAGATAATTAAAACCGGCGATCATATCGCTTGCATTTGCGTGCATGCATGCATTCAAGTAGTAGAGTATTCTTCATCTCCGTGTATCGATTGTATCCCTACATATGTGTATATGGTGTACATGCATGTAATACGTAATGGTGTACATTTTGCTTCATATTTGGACTGGGTTGTTTGTTTATTTTTATATTTTTGCGACTAATGTTTGCACAGACGATTATGGACAGGTTTTCGTTCCATGTTCTATCTACTCATTTACTCCCTCTGTTCCATAATATAAGTCTTTTTAAAGGTTTTAACAAGTGACTACATACAAAACAAAATAAGTAAAAAAGACTCTGTATTTCCATTAAGAAATTAATGAAAAGGAGTGAAGTCCGGTTGGAAAAGTAGTATTTTCTATTTTCTCCTTGTCCAATCAATTTGAAGAAGCTTGAATGCTCCAAGGATTGTCCTTAATGGAAATTCTCTGGCCGTGACATTTCAACTGTGAATCTTTGCTGCGTAGTTTGTAGGTTTTTCTCTGGGGAGGAACATTCGTAGATTGTCGCTCAGATGGTATGGGATGACACTTATAGCAAAGAATGTAAACATTATCAAAAATTTAGAAATAAATAAATAATACAAATATTACTGCCTTCAGGGTATTTCCAACGTTCAGTCGATTTGATCTTAGCCAATGATTTTTATCGAATGTTTCTCCTTGAGCAGACGCAGCTTCCTTCCTAACGTTGCTCCCATGCCCCCTTCCCCGCACCGCCGGCCAAACCACCTGCATATGTCATCCGCAGCCAACGGATGGTACTGCGTGCCGCCAATCTGTCCCACCCTGCTCGAACAACCACCTCCGATGTGCCTTCACTGCCCAGGCCACCCCTCTATACCTCACCAGGCTTCGTCGCCGATGATCTTTTTGCACCCACCGCACCTGAAATCGTGAAGCCAGTGACTCGCCTCCGTGACGCTCCCAGGGAGCCCATGACGGGGGACGGACGCCGCGCCCAGGGCTCGGCTAGTCCCCGTGGAATGGAATGACTCGAAATTGACAAATAGCAAAACCGGATAACAAAACTCATGCACTTGCCGATTTCCCATTTGTAATGTATGACTCGTTCACATCTAGCTTGGTCAGGGTCAATACATATATAAGTTGGCGATTTCTTTTATATATTTTATTAATTTCACGAGCTTGCATAGAAAAAATCTTCAGAAAAGAGAAACAATTCTTTTTTTAGAACAGAGAAATGTAGTACTACTACCTGTTGGGAATCTCGGTGTGTTTGGTTGCGTTCTCCTTTATGCATGCACAACTCAACACCTTTCTTCATGCATGCTCTTAGTGTATTTGTGTTAATCTAGTGTGGACGCATGCATCCTTTATATACTCTATCAAACACCCAAAAATGGATCGAGAAGAGAACGATTGGGCTCATGTACCCTTCATACACCCTACCAAACATACTCTCATTGTCAGTCGGGGTCGTGGCTAGTTTTATTGAGACAATGACATTCTCGTCATAATAATTCAATAAAAACTTTATATAACTATATACAGTGTCACGTTGTGGGATGTATTTGTGCGTGACAGTGAGCTCGGCTCGGTCAGGGCCTTCGAGTCTTTAGCAGTGTTTTGTCCTCGCCTGCAATGGAGCGGCCAGCGGCGTGCATGCACACCTCCGGCCTCGTGTTTTACGCTCGCACTTGTGCCCGCGGTTTGTTGGCTAAAGTTTCGTGGTGGATCACAAATCGTATTCCTGGGTGCTGAGCTGAGCTATCGATCGAGACCCAAGGGACTGGAGTGCGTGTACGTGTTCGGGTCGCGGAACGCAACGTGATCTCGGCGAGTTTCCGCCACAGACGCGAGGGTAAAAACGTGGTTGAGCGCGACAGCGCTAGCTGCCTCCCATATATCCCATAGTCAAGCCGAGGGTCTTGTATTGATATCCCACCTGCACCCAGCACGTCCCATGGCCCATGCGCAGCGTAGCCAACGTCTGGTCTCGGCTCGGCGTCGCACGAACGCGTGCAGGGGCGCCGGAACCCGACCACGTCTCTAGGCCACCGATGGCTCCCTGTGTCGTTATTCCTTTTTTATTTTTTATTTGGAAACCCTGGCTCGTTGCACGGAAATGGTCTTTTCATGTAAACGATTTTTTTTAAGGGATGATGTAAACGATCGGAAGTGTTGGATCCCTACATGCAACAGAGTACGGAATCGAGGCACTCTCAGAATTTTTCTCTAAACCCGTTGAGTGAGTAGGGGCCAGTTCTTTTGGCCAGCTTAAAAAATAAGCTGCCACTTCTCAGTTTAAAAAATAAGTCATCCTTAAAATTTGTTGACCCTTCTATATTAATAATTCCATAACAAGTTCAAAAGCCCCAATAAACTAAGAAGGCAGCTTATAAAAAAAGCTGGAGAGGAGATGACTTATTTTCTAGGGAAATGATTGAGATCACCCGACGGATGATCATGGGTGCGTCCGCCGCCTTCGTGATCGTTGGATCAGATTTTAATCAGATCGCTAAAAGCGATGTATTGTCTAGACTAATTTTTGCAACTGAGTGGTTGTTGCAATCTTTTCCACCGCAACAACTGGTAATTGCGGGATATGCATCTGGATCCCACGAGAGCAGCCACCACTCGTGCTCCTCCCAAGCTCCCGCCAAACCAACTCCTCGCACTACTTCGACCGCCGCTGCCGCTCTCCACCGGCAGCATGCGACAAGGTCGCCGGCGTGGGCGCCGCCGCTACCGCCCACCTTCACCATGAGTGGGGAGCACCAGCGTCTGTGTCCATCGCGGGGAGCTGCGTACACCGTCGCCCCACCGCCCCGACGGAGCACCAGCCTTTATTTGAATCGACGTGGTCGCTGCTCGCTGTCCGCTACAACGAGTTTCTGCAACAAGGTCTCTGTTGCAGAAAAAATTGTAATAGACCCTGCTGCAAAAAAATTGCAAAAACCGCAACAAGACATCTGTTGCAAAAATAATTTGCAACTTCACATATGTTACAAAAAATTCCGCAACATAAGCCGTGTTACAGAAAATTTTCGCAACACGACATGTGTTGCAATGGTGGAAGATGACCCCCGGCTGCTCAATCGCCAGATCAGATGGCTCGCTAGGTGGCAGATCTTTTAAAAAGATCTGCAAGCCGACACGTAGCAGTGCCCTCTTGGCTTCTACCGGCAGATCGCACGCGAGCATCCGACGGCTCGTCTATAGGACACGTGTCCCAGGGAGCGGTCGTTTTTCTTTCTTTTAGTCAACGTGGGCACGGCTCGCTACTCGCTACTTAATGTCCACTACGACGAGTTTCTGCAGCAAGGCCTCTGTTGCAGTAAAAACTGCAACAAGACCTCTGTTTCAGGAAAACTAAATTCACAGTGAAACCTTTGTTGCAAAAAAACTAAATTGCAACAAGACCTTTGTTGCAAAAGAATGAAACAAGACCTCTAAAAAAACTAAATTGCAACAAGACCTCTCTTGCAAAAAAAATTGCAACATGACTCGTGTTGCAGAAATTTCCCGCAACATGAACTATGTTGCAATGATAAAAGGGTGACGTCAGTAGCTCATTTCGTCGGATCCGTTTGCAATTTCTTTTCTGAAACAATGCCTCTGTTGCCTGGAAAACTGTAACAGAGCTTTTGTTGCAAAAACCTATTATTTTACAACAGGCCCTCTATTGCAAAAAAATAATCTATAACTTGATCTATGTTGCAAAAAGTTCCATAACATGACCCATGTTGCAGAAATTTTTCGCAACACCACCTGTGTTCCAATAATAGAGGATGATGCTCAGTCACTAAATCTGCCTGATCCCACGGCTTGCGAGGCAGCGGATCTTTTAAAAAGATCCGCCGGCCGACGCGTAGCGTTACCCATTTTTTAAGCCGCCAAAAGAACTAGCCCTAGGTTTGATGGATTATTCCCCTGTTTCACCAAACAAATGGATGGTTGTAAGATTAACAAAAGTTTATACCTCTAGCAAGATCACATCATACTAGTATTGTATTTACAAAAAGCGAGAGAGGAGTAGGACTCTCGGATCTAAATTTCATCGTGTAGATCCTATAGGATTACTATTTTTTTATGCGGGAATGTAGCATTTTACTCTACGTATATACTCCCAGTAAGTTGTCCCGTTCTGCAGAATAGGTCAGTGTATGTGCAGCTGTACACTGCACGTAATATAGTTTACATTAACAAAGTGAGACGAGGTAGACTGACCGTGTCGATGTGTTAGTCGGTGACCACGACACTCCCCGATTGATAATTACCGTGTCAAGATCCGACGGAAATAAGCTACTGCGCCGCACAACAGGACCCCGTCCCCATGCCATGATTGGTTAAGCCAATTATTCTTTTTTGGATTAGATTGAATTGCTTATCACATATGTCACGTGGTAAGCCAATCAGTTTTGCTAAGTCTTAATCGACATAAACTTGGTTATGTCTCAGTCGATGTTATATTCGTAAAATCATACATTAAGATCCGTGTAAAATTTTCTTTACATATTTTTTATTTTTATTTTTTAATACATACAAGCCCACCGACTAATGCAACGATCGGCTAAACCACCTACCCCCCTTCCCGTTAACGTTCCCGCGCTGTCTATATATAACCGCGCTCCGGGCATGTAAGCAGAGCAGTGCCAGTGTCTGCTTGCCCCCCTTCGATCTATTAGATCGCCTTCTTCCTCCATCGTAAGTGCACTGCCGGTATCTAGAATTCTAGATCGAGCACTCAAGACATCAACAACAAAACCATATATACATCGATCATATATATACTTGGTAAAGAAAGAGTAAGCTACCTTTTGCTAGCTAGCCGGTGATCATGGAGGTGAAGGTGCTGAGCTCCAAGATCGTCAAGCCACGGTACGCCGAGGGCGCGCCGCGGCCGGACACCACTGAGCACGTCCCGTCCTCGGTGTTCGACAAGATCACGTACCACATCCAGATGGCCATCATCTATGCCTTCCAGGCGCCGGCGCCCTCCACTGAGGACATCGAGCGCGGCCTCGCCCAAGTGCTGTCCGTCTATCGCCTCTTCGCTGGTCAGGTCTGCGCGGGCCCGGATGGCGCGCTGGGCGTGCTGCTCAACGATCACGGCGCGCGGCTCGTGGAGGCGCGCGTGGACGGGGCCACGCTGGTCGACTTCGCGCCGCCCAAGCCCTCGCCTGTGGTGTTGCAGCTGCACCCGGACCTGGAGGGCGACGTGGAGGAGGTGGTGCAGGTGCAGCTGACGCGCTTCGCCTGCGGCTCGCTGGCCGTCGGGTTCTCGGCCAACCATGCCGTCGCTGATGGCCATGCCACCAGCGACTTCCTCGTCGCGTGGGGCCGCGCCACGCGAGGGCTGGACATCTCCGCCCCGTCGCCGCCGCCCCACAACCACCCCGACCTCTTCCCGCCCCGCGACCCGCCGATCGTCGAGTTTGAGCATCGGGGCGTCGAGTACTATCGGCCGACGCCCAGCAACCCCAAGCAGGGCGAGAGTGGGCACCACGGCGCCGACAACGTGATCATCCACAAGGCGCACTTCACCAAGGACTTCATCGCCGGGCTGCGCGCCAAGGCGTCGGAGGGGCGCGGCAGGCCGTTCAGCCGCTTCGAGACCACGCTCGCACACCTGTGGCGCACTATGACGCTCGCGCGTGGGCTCAGCCCCGAGGAGACCTCCACCATCCGCATCTCCGTGGACGGGCGGCGGCGCCTTTCCGCCCCACCGGGGTACTTCGGCAACCTGGTGCTCTGGGCGTTCCCGCGCACCACGGTGGGGGACCTGCTGAGCCGGCCGCTGAAGCACGCGGCGCAGACGATCCACGACGCGGTGGCCCGCCTCGACGGCGCATACTTCCAGTCGCTGGTGGACTTCGCGAGCTCCGGCGCCGTGGAACGGGAGGGGCTGGAGAAGACGGCGGTGCTGAAGGACGTGCTGTGCCCGGACCTGGAGGTGGACAGCTGGCTGACGTTCCCGTTCTACGAGCTGGACTTCGGCGCCGGCAGCCCGAGCTACTTCATGCCGTCCTACTTCCCCACGGAGGGGATGCTGTTTCTGGTGCCGTCCTACCTCGGCGACGGCAGTGTCGATGCCTTCGTCCCCGTCTTTGAGCACAACCTGGAGGCCTTCAAGCAGTGCTGCTACTCCATGGACTAAAGATCAGCTAATCATCAAGCAGCAAGCCAGCGTGCGGCTACATATTACTGTATTATTGAGTGATTAAATCAGCGATTTGAGCTTAATCATCTCGCTTGCAATTGCGTGCGTGCGTGCATGCATGCATGTAATTATTATCTCTGCTTACCTCCGTGTATCTATCGTATCACGTGTATATGTATTTGATTATTTTTAGGGAAGTATATATGTATTTGATGTACATGCATTTGTTGTTATTCGTAATGCACGGTATATATGTTATGTACTTTTGCTTCGTCCTGTGCTGTGTTTTGGTTGCTGTTTCTTTTCCATTTGTGATTGATTTGACATGATTGATCACCCCCCTCGATCATGGACGGATTTTCCGTTCTTTTCTGTACTGTCCTATGTTGCTTCTGTTGTCGCGTACTGTAGCCTAGCCATGGGAATCAAATGTCGTGTTAGATGTCCAAAATGATCGACCTTTTTGCTTTGCAGTGGGTACGGAACAAGACATCACGGTCCACTTTTCTTGTGTTTTCTTGCATGAGATGGGACAGAGGATCGTCTGAATTCTCGGGACGATGATAGCATTTTCTATTTTCTCCTTGTCCAATCAATTTAAAAAGGCTCTGAATGCTCCTAGGTTTGTTCCCATTGGGAATTCTCTGGCTGTGGCATCTGATATGCGAACCCCTGTGATTATGAGCAACGAGTAGGAGAAAGTACGCGCAGCCGAATCACAACCAAAATCTTGTGCAAATTGATCGTGTTTGGAAGTTTCCAAAAATTCTCAAAGGAAAAACATTGCATGCTAGTGCTGTTTTGTAGACATGTGGAATTAAAAGTTCAAACTCATAAGTATTCATTTGGAAGACAAGAAAAAAAAATCGTGCATGAGAAGTGATGTTGTTTTGCGCGTCACTATCCATTCTTATTTTGGTTTTTCAAACTTCCTGAACTAATTTAGTTTGACCTAGAAAATTTGTATGTTCGTTAAACATCTTGTATTTTTTAGATTTTTCTAGAAACCTTGAAACATAGTTTCTTCTCGTTTTCATCGGTTTCTATGTATACTTGATTCCCATTGGATATTTTCTCACTAAGTATCGCGGCTAGCGCGTTTATTCAGAGTCAAGGAATTCAAGACATTAATCAATCAATCAAATCGCTGCACCGTTGCAAATCCCCCACGCTCTTGTTGAAATTGGATATCGCCAGCGCGTTCGATTCAATATCATGGCCATTCTTGATTCAAGTTTTGTAGAAAATACGTTTCAGGCCTTGTTGGTGTTCATGGATTGTTTTATGCTTATCTTCGGCCAACACCAAGGTATTAATGGTCATTCGGATCCAATAATAGGGCTTGCTAGATGGTCGAGGAGGGGGCCCCCTCTCCCCTTCTCTTCCTCTTGATTATGGATGTGCTCAGCTCCATTGTGTCAAAGGCCGAGGAGTCCGGGGTCTTTGCGAGCCTTGCTCGCTAGGGAGTGAATCACGGTTTATCCTTTTCCGCGGACGATGGAACACTCTTTATCGAACTAGTAAAGGAGGAATTGTTCGTGCATCACAAACTTCTAAAGTTGTTTGGCCAGAGTTCTGGACTCAAAGCAAATATGGATAAAATCTCTCTCCCTGATTCGATGTAATGAAGTGAACTTACACGCATTGGCGGCCGTCTCTCCCTGTCATGTAAACCCTTTACCTTGCACTTATTTGGGTCTCCCCCTCTCTTCCTCCCCTCTGTCCAATGGGAACTACAACTGCTCATCAACAAGGCTGCAGGAAGGCTTGGCACTTGGCAAACTTCTTTGTTGTATATCAGCGGCAAGGTTGTTCTTATCAAGGCCGCGCTATCTACTATTGTGGTTTATTACATGCTTTCCCTGGACCTGCCCCCATGGCCGTTCAACTGCCTCCCACAAATATCCTTGCTTAAGAATCATACTTATGAGTTGGTGAATTTTCCCAAGGGCAAGAAATTATTTGAAGAGCAAGTGGGTCTACAAAGTCAAGCAAGAAGAGCACACATCACATCCATGGTGCAAGGCCATGCTAGTTGTACAAGGATTCGGCCAGAGAAATGCCTTGACTACAATGAGATATTTTCTTTGGTTGTGAACATGACATCCATTAGAGTAATCCTTGGCATGGCAGCAAGTCTCAGCTTGGAGGTTAGGCAAATGGATGTGAAGATGACATTCCTTCTTGGTGAGTTGGAAGAACAAGGATACATGGAGCATCCTGAGGGGTTTCTTGTGAAAGGCAAGGTTTCTTGTGAAAGGCAAACAAGACTATGTGTGCGAGTTAAAGAAAAGTCTATATGGCCTAAAACAGGCACCAAGACAATGGTACATGAAGTTTCAAACTATCATGGGGGAGTAAGGCTACAAGAAGGGTAGATAAGAACATTATGTGTTTATTCAGAGGTTCTCAGTGTTGGAAATATTCCCTAAAGGCAATAATGTTGTATTATTATATTTCCATTTTCATAATTAAGAATTTATGTTTGATGTTATAACTGCTATGATCACGGAATATGTGATTCAGTGGAAAACTCATATACATGTGTGGAATGATAAACGGTAAAGAATAGGTTCCAAATCTTGCCTCTAAGACTGGCTCAAGTGTTGTTGGTGATCAAGTTTTCTAGATCTTATGATATCATTAAGTATATGATATATAGTCCTAAAACAACATTGAGAGTACGACATTAGAAAAATGATCATACTGAATCGACCCAAACTTGTTTGTTATACTTTGAGATAATACCGTCTGAAATCAATTGTTATAACACGAGTGTTAACATGTGTTTTAGTTTCTTAGACCATGAGAGTATCACAATCACTTCTTACGAACTTTGGGGTTGCTCAAACGGCATCTGTGAGACTGTAACACAGTGATCATAACAACAACTTACAGGTTCATCGGAAAGTTTCACAAGGGACTAGATAGCTCGAGAGTGGGATTTGTTCCTCCGGTGATGGAGAGATATTCTTAGGGCCCTCACGGTGTGACGGCATCCATCATTGTCTGGCTGGACACAGGTGACTATTTTCACGAGGATGTTAGAACATATCAACGAGAAAGAAGTACAAAACCGATAACGAGGATAATAGTATAATGAGCATGTGGATGACTCAAGAGGATACCGACACTCCTCGGTTTTGTAAAGTATCGTGAAGCAAAGGGAACATCACATGTTAACCAAAGGTTCACTGGAATATCATTTGTGTAATCATAGGAATCTATATGGACGTCCACGGTTCCGGTATCATTCATTGAACGATGGGGTTTCGTTCATGTCTACAGTTTACCGAACTTACATGGTCACAAGCTTATGGTAATCATGATCTGCTGAGTGTTAGTAGAACGATAGTATCTCGGATTAATTTGTGGAATTTTTTCATTAATATTAGAAATAGTTTCAAGAGGAACCAGAAGCATTCTCATGTCATCGGAAGGATTTCAGAATTTATTGGGCAATACCGAGTATTCCCGATAAATAATATATAGGTGGAAAATATTTCCGGTGATGTTAAATTAATAATAAAAGGCTCTAGTAATTGTTATGAGGCTTTTATATTTAATTTAACTAGCAAAGTGGTCCGCTCGATGCGCATGCTAAAATTTTATAATTTTAATAATATGACCAAATGTTTTGCTCGTCTAAAGAGAAATCGGAAATTATGCATGTTGTACCAATTGTAATTTCTATGATCAGTCTTGTTGCTAAAATTATATTTGTGTAATTTCCCTGTCATTTTTACCATGTCGCATTGTCATATTTTTTATTTGAAAAAATATTTTATAGTTTGATTGTTTTCATGTAGGCATATGTAAATTTGCTAACACGTGCAAGATTGACATATTCTTATTTTAATGATTTTTGTTGTAAGTGATTTATTTTGAACTTGGTCTATGAATTTATAGAGCATTTATATATACTATATATGCATTAAAATGTAATTTTGTGTTAGGTATTAGTTTACATTATCATTTGATTTAGTTGATTTAAGACACGTACAATAAGGATTGATGTTGGCTCATATATTTATCTAAGCAAAGTTTGACATAACTATCTACTCTCTAGAATAAAAACATCGTTCATACTACTTGCCTAAAAGAACATTGACCACTCTACTATGTACAGAACACCAATGCTTTCATGGGTCGCACCAGGATGATCCTTCACTTCCCCTTTTCTTGAGTCTTCTGGTCTTCTTATTAGCTCCCAACCATGAAAGTTGACAATCCAAATTGGATATACAGCTTGAAAGCACCAGGATGATCCTTCACTTTCCCCTTTCTTTAGTCTTCTTCTCTTCTTATTAGCTCCCTTTCATGCAAGTAGCCGATCCAGTCGGATCCAGAGCTTGGGAGCATCACTCAAAAGGTCCCCTAGTTTTCCATTTTTGGTGGCCCTTACTTTCACATAGTCTGCGGCTCGGGTCAGGTGTATAGCCATGGGTTGGCCTTCTATGGCGACTTGTTAGGAAAATAATCCGCAATTTTCAATCCATTCTGTTTACTCTCACCTTCAATATTCTATCAGGTTTTGGGAGATGTGGAATCGTATCAACCTCCTCATGTAGTTTAGGTATCTTCTTTGTTAAGTTTGTGTGTTCTTCATCGTGACAACATCTAGATGGTTGAGATGGTGTCTAATGGAATAAGGTCTTGTGGCTACATCAATGTAATATTGTGGCTATTGTGGTCTACTCTATTGGTTACCATGACTTGTCATATCATGTTTCACAAATGTGAGGGTGCTGTCTTTAGTGCGTTGAAAGTTTTCAAGTAATGTTTTTGGTGTTTCGCAAAAATAATATTACATGATGGGAAGTAAAATTATTTTGCCAAATGTAATATCACTTCTGCCACATCTTTAATAATAAATATGTGTGCAAATAAGTATTATGACATTTCTAGAAAGACCATTTGTGTCAATATTGCATTCGAGTCGAACACACGTGATATTACATAGTGAGCTCGCTAGTAGTTTTTACGTGATGTTAAGTCACTAGAGATAAAGTTTAGATTTTAGGTCACTGTTTGTTAGTATACAATTATTAAATTATGTGTTTTGAGGTCTGAACAATAATTAAGGCCCACCCGAGCATTAACATAACCAAAAATAGCTTTTCCAGGCAATAGTCATATGTACTTATGAAGATCTACTAACTATCATCAAACAGTATAATTAGGTTACAATGAAAGCAACTGCCACAAGAGATGTATGCTTGTGATTTATTAAAATACTAAGGATCAAACAAATGAATGGTAGGCTAATGTTGTGCACATGACAAATGCACATATAAGTTGTGGTACCATAATAATAATCTTTGACATATCAATTAGTTATCGGTTATAGTGGCTTAGTATGTTGCTTTATTGTTTATCTTCTAGCCCAGTTACCTTTTTTTGGTTGATCATGTGAGATTTTAATATAATGAGTGGTTGGTGAACATGTGTGAGTCATTATACTAAAATCATAGACATACAAAAATGTAAGATTGTATTAATATTTGTCCAAATAAGTAATGAAGCGAATAGAAAAATGACTTTAAATATGTTGGCATAGATCAACAAAACATCAATAAGTTTTATTTCCCTTGGATAAGTCTTTATTCCTCTCATTTAATCCCTCCATTATGAAATAAGTGATGTTTTATGCATGCTCCGAAGTTCCAAATATGAAAGCTACTATTTTAAATGAGTATGCGACAAAATAATAGGAAATATTTCTCAAAGGGGAATTAGTACTTACATTAATCAGTTATGTTATTTCATTGCTATATTGATATGCAATAGTCAAAGTTAAGCAAGTTTAAGTGAAATCTTTCTACATATCATCAAAATATTGAACGAATGCCAAATTCGGATGATTACTTGTGACAAGACTTCTTTAATGTCCTCAAGAATAAAAGTAACCACTCACAAATCATATTCATGTTCAGGATCAGAGGGGTATTGAATATCATTAAGGATCTGAACATATAGTCTTCCACCAAATAAACCAACTAGCATTAACTACAAGATGTAATCAACACTACTAGCAACCCACAGGTACCAATCTAAGGTTTTAAGACAAAGATTGAATACAAGAGATGAATTAGGGTCTGAGATGAGATGGTGCTAGTGAAGATGTTGATGAAATTGGTCCTCCCACGACGAGAGGATCATTGGTGGTGACGGTGGCTTTGATTTCCCACTCCTGGAGGGAAGTTTCCTCGACGGAATTGCTCCGCCGGATTGCCAAAGTGCTCCTGCCCAGGTTTAGCCTCGAGACGGCGGCGCTTTGTCCTGAAACCTTCCTTCTCATTATTTCTAGGTCAAATGGCACCATATAGGAGAAGATGGGTCCCGGAGGCCTGCCAGGGCCGCCACAAGCTCGTGGGTGCGCCCAGGGGGTAGGGCGCACCCCCCAGGCTTGTGGCTGCCTGGTGGGTCCCTCTCTGGTATTTCTTTTGAAAGATCGTGGATGTCGCCTAGAGGTGGGTGAATAAGCGCTTTAAAATAATTACGGTTTAGGCTTGAACAAATGCGGAATAAACCTAGCGGTTAATTTGTCAAGCACCAAACCTACAACAACCAGGCTCACCTATGTGCACCAACAACTTATGCTAAGAAATATGAACTACTAGGTGATAGCAAGATATATGACAAGAAACAATATGGCTATCACAAAGTAAAGTGCATAAGGGCTCGTGTAGGAGATAACTGAGGCACGTGGAGACGACGATGTATCCCGAAGTTCACACCCTTGCGGATGATAATCTCCGTTTGGAGCGGTGTGGAGGCACAATGCTTCCCAAGAAGCCACTAGGGCCACCGTAATCTCCTCACGCCCTCGCACAATGCAAGATGCTGTGATTCCACTAAGGGACCCCTGAGGGCGATCACCGAACCTGTACAAATGGAAACCCTTGGGGGCAGTCACCGAACCCGTACACTTTGGCAACCCTTGGGGGCGGTCACCGGAACCCGTCAAATTGCTCGGGGCGATCTCCACAACCTAATTGAAGACCCCGACGCTTTCTCGGAGCTTTACACCACAATGATTGAGCTCTGAACACCACCAACCGTCTAGGGCGCCCAAGCACCCAAGAGGAACAAGCTCAAGGGTACCAAGCGCCCAAGAGTAATAAGCTTCTCAACTTGTAACTTCCACGTATCACCGTGGAGAACTCAAACCGATGCGACATAATGCAATGGCAAGGCACACGGAGTGCCCAAGTCCTTCTCTCTCAAATCCCACCGAAGCAACTAATGCTAGGGAGGAAAATGAGAGGAAGAACAAGAAAGAGAACACCAAGAACTCCAAGATCTAGATCCAAGGGGTTCCCCTCACATAGAGGAGAAAGTGATTGATGGAAATGTGGATCTAGATCTCCTCTCTCTTTTCCCTCGAAAACTAGCAAGAATCCATGGAGGGATTGAGAGTTAGCAAGCTCGAAGAAGGTCAACAATGGAGGAAGAACACGAGCTCAAAAGATAAGGTTGAATGGGGAAGAAGACCCCTTTTTATAGGAGCTCCCGAATCCAACCGTTATGTGCTCAGTCCGCGCACGAGCGGTACCTACCGCCCGGGCGGTAGAACATGGAGAGCGGAGCAAAACAGAGGGCGAGGCAGAGCCGTATGAGCGGCACTACCGCTGGAGCCAGCAGTACTACCGTAGGACGCAGCGGTACTGCCGCTTGGCACAGCGGTACTACCGCTGGGAC
Source organism: Triticum urartu (assembly GCF_003073215.2). Classification (NCBI taxonomy): domain Eukaryota; kingdom Viridiplantae; phylum Streptophyta; class Magnoliopsida; order Poales; family Poaceae; genus Triticum; species Triticum urartu. The sequence continues at coordinate 517,031,828 of NC_053026.1, forward strand.
CGCGCATAGCGCCTACCATGAGCACAGGGAGAAGGAACAGGGAGGAGGGCTGTCGATGTCAAAACCGGCGGATCTCAGGTAGGGGGTCCCGAACTGTGTGTCTAGGCCGGATGGTAACAGGAGGCAGGGGACACGATGTTTTACCCAGGTTCGGGCCCTCTTGATGGAGGTAAAACCCTACGTCCTGCTTGATTAATATTGATGATATGGGTAGTACAAGAGTAGATCTACCACGAGATCAGAGAGGCTAAACCCTATAAGCTAGCCTATGGTATGATTGTTGTTCGTCCTATGGACAAAAACCCTCCGGTTTATATAGACACCGGAGAGGGCTAGGGTTACACAGAGTCGGTTACAATGGTAGGAGATCTACATATCCGTATCGCCAAGCTTGCCTTCCACGCCAAGGAAAGTCCCTTCCGGACACGGGACAAAGTCTTCAATCTTGTATCTTCATAGTCCAGGAGTCCGGCTGAAGGTATAGTCCGGCTATCCGGACACCCCCTAATCCGGGACTCCCTCAGTAGCCCCTGAACCAGGCTTCAATGACGACGAGTCCGGCGCGCAGATTGTCTTCGGCATTGCAAGGCGGGTTCCTCCTCCAAGTACTTCGTAGAAGATTTTGAACACAAAGGTAGTGTCCGGCTCTGCAAAATAAGTTTCCACATATTGCCATAGAGAGAATAATATTTACACAAATCTAATCTGCTGACGTATTTCGTAGCGTGACATCACACCACGACCAAGTCTTTATTCAAATCGTTTTACTGTCCCACCTCAGTGCGTTTAGCGAGGCGGTTTCCTTGGCATGTCTTGTCAAAGCAGAGATCGTGTCCCCTTATTCCAGGATTCTCATCAATACAGGCGTGGGTAACCCAACCGCGCCATTGATTACGGCGCTCGGGAGATAAGCGAGTTTTACCAGGCTGGTGGGGACGCATAGTCGCGTCTACCCATATAAGGGGATAAGGATCCACCTTTTCATACACGCCTTCTTCCTCCTTTGCCTATCCATTTCCGCGCACTCGAGCTCCAGCGCCCAAGTCCGCACACCCCACCTCAACCTTCTCCAGTCATGTCCGGAGCGGGAGGCAAGTGGATGGTCTCCTCCGTCACGGAGGGAAACATAAAAAAACTGAGAAAGGCCGGATACTTGTCTAACGACATTGCGCACCGGCTTCCCGAAGAGGGGCAGCTCATACCCACCCCTAGGCCCCATGAGAGGGTGGTGTTCCTCCCCCATTTCCTCCGCGGACTGGGCTTCCCTCTCCACCCATTTGTCCGGGGGCTCATGTTCTACTATGGCCTGGATTTCCACGATCTGGCCCCGAACTTTGTCCTCAACATCTCGGCGTTTATCGTCGTGTGCGAGGCCTTCCTCCACATCCGCCCCCATTTCGGCCTATGGCTCAAGACTTCCAATGTCAAGCCGAAGGTGGTGCGCAGCACCGAGGCAGAGTGCGGAGGCGCCATGGTAGGCAAGATGCCCAATGTCCTATGGCTCGAGGGCTCCTTCATGGAGACCCTAAAGGGGTGGCAATCGGGATGGTTTTACATCACCGAGCCACGCGACCCTGAATGGGTCGCAGCCCCCGAGTTCCGATCCGGACCCCCTACGCGGCTCACCTCCTGGAAAGATTCGGGCCTATCGTGGGGTAAAAAAAGGAGAGCTGACCGGACTCCAAACATGCGTCCAAACTCTGGTGGACAAGAAGCTCAAACTTGTCAACATAGTCCAGGTTATGCTCATCCGCCGGATCCTCCCGTGTCAACAACGGGCTTTCAACCTGTGGGAGTTCGACCCGGCGCAACACCGAACTCTGAGCAGGCTCTTCGACACGATGTACGAAGATGCATGGAAGGTGCTTTTCAAGGGCGCCAAGGCCCCCGCATCCGCTACCGAGGATCGCGGATTCAGCACGCAGCGTCACGCTCGTGCAATGAGCTGTCTTTACCTTTTACAGGGTATTAGTTTTTCATAGTTTGACTCCATGTGGGATCTAAGCTCCCTTATCTTTGACAGGATTGGCAGGAGACGTCCGGACAGATCAACTGTCTGGCTCCTTTGCCTGAAGGCCCAGCGGACGCTCACTTGGCGAGGCTGCTGGTACCGGCACCCTATGTGGTGCCGGAGAAGAAGGCCAAGAAGAAGGCCACGGGGACTCGAAAGAGTGCCCGGCGCCTGGCGGTGTCGGATTCATCATCCGACGACTCCAAGACGCACTCCTCCTGTGAAGACGAGGAGGAGGAAGAAGAGACCTCTCCCCCTCCAGCGGGGGAAGGGAAGAAAAGGAAGGCCACCCCAACTGGGGAGGCCGAAGGGTCAAGAAGGGGAAAACCCTTCCTCCGGACTACTCCACCAACGTCGACGATGGCGAAGGGGAGTGGCCACTCAGGGCCAAGCCCCTAGCGAAATCGTAAGTATCCGGATACCAGAGTGCTTCATAGTATTCCTCCATTGCACAACTTTTCCTTATGTCGAACATGTTTGTGCAGTCCACCCAAAGACCGGCTCGACGTGTCGTCGAGCGGTTCCCTGGATTCGTCGGATGTGAATTCGCTTCCGACGGCTACCTCCCCCCACCCTACGGACGACGCCGAGGTGCTGTCCCAACAGGTTCCAAGCCAGGAGGACGTGGTCCTGGAGGCGCCGCAAGGCGACCTCCCGGACTCCAGGCGCAAAGGGGATAAAACCTCCAAGGGCTCCGAGTCCGGCCTTGAGCCGAACACCGCGCCGGAACCTTCAACGGTTCCGGACTCCGGTAGGAAGCCTCCTTCCAAGAGGAGCAAGCCTACCGAGCCGGCGACCTCCGTCCAACCGGAGGCACCGGACAATTTGCAGGAGGTGCTTAACGGTGCCTCCATCGACGAGGAGCACCGCACTATTATGAGTGCGGTGATCCAGAAGGTTCAGTCCGCCAAGAGCGGACTGACTGAAGTCTGTGCCAGCCTTCTAACAGGCTTTGAGGTAAGTGAAGGATATGTAAAAATATTACCGCATAGACAGTAGCCCCTGATGCTCTGTTCGGCGTTCGGAAAGAAAAGCCGAATAGAGGATCTAATAACAGTCGCAGGAGTCTAACATAATCAAGTCAATATGCGTATGCAGGCTTCGCTGCTGGCCTCCGCCGCACTGACTGTGGAGGTGGATACGCTGAAGCAAAACCTCGCGCGGTCCGAGAACGAGCTCGGCCATGCCAAGAGGCAACTCGAGGAGAAGGAAGGTAAGTAATACCTTGCGCAAGTATATAGAGAAGATGTGGTTGCAAAAAATGACAGGATCAACGTGCTATTATAGGGGCCACGACCGAGGTGGCAACCCTTAAGCAAGCGCTGTCCGAGGCCGAAAACAGAGCGGCCGCGGAGCGCACAGAGAGAGGGAAGCAGGAGGCGCGGGTGGAGGAGGTGCAGAAAGAGCTCCAGGCTCTCGTGAAAAAACACGAGAGTTTGGAGCTTGATTCAAAGACGCAAGCGTCCGAGCTTGCGGCAGCCCTCAAAAGCGCGAAGTCTGCCAAGGCCGAAGCCCAGAAAGCCCTCCAAGAAATTGAAGCGATGAAGAAGATAGCGGCGGGTAAGGCATTCATTATGCAAAGCAAGCACATGAAAGTGAATTACTTGTTACTTACCCGAGTCCGGAGCTCTCCAGGAGCATTCGCAGATTTGCCCCGCAGTGCGTCTGATGCCGCCGCCTACTACCGATCCGATGAGGGGAGCTCGACGGAGAAGGTGTTCTGGTCTCAGTATGCTGAGGCCGAACACCTGGTGCCTTTGAGCGACCAGCTGAAGCAAATGGTCAAGCTCCACAAGGTGGCCGAATAGGCCATAAAGGGCCTCGTAGTTCAACTTTGGCCTAGAGAGGCTCTGCCTGGGAGCTACTTCGGGCTGGTGAGGCGGCTGGTGGATACCTGTCCACGACTTGAAGTAATCAAGCGCTCCGCCTGCATCGAAGGTGCCCGTAGGGCGCTTGCCCGTGCTAAAGTGCACTGGGGCAAGATGGATGCGGAGAAGCTGGTGAAGGACGGGCCGCCGCCGGGCAAGGAGCATCGCGTCCCGGAAGCGTATTATGAGGGCGTCCTGAAGGGTGCCCGCCTTATAGCGGATGAATGCTCCAAAGATGTAATTTTTGAGTAAACTCGCATTTGTGATCTTGTACGCTGAAAACTTGTTCATATGCGCTAAGAAACGCTTTTGAATTTAAAATATTACCTTCTGTGCGGCCGTTTATCAAATTTGAGAGATGGCGAGTCGTCGGCTTCTGCCCCCATGCCACGAGTGCTGGGGTGTTCGGGATAAACATGAGCGCTCTTTTTCCCATTCTTGGGTCCTTCGAGGGAGGCGCTGAACACAACGAACAAGGCAATCGGACTATAATGCTTGAACACTCTCACTTAGCCATAGAATTCTATAATTTTAAATTTCGGCGAAGCCCCTAGTGTTCGGAAGACCGAGTTCGGGGCGCTATCCACGCCTAGGCCGGACAAAGCCGACTCCTCGCTCTAAGCGGCATAAGTCTTTAGGGACTCAAAAACCTCTCGAACAGCGACCAGCTCTCGTCTCATCATGACGGTCAGTTTTAGCTTTCTCTACTGAGGTGCTTAGCCCAGCTCAACTGGGGCACAATCGCAGTAGTTCTCCTAGTGCTACATTAGCCGATATAAAGGAACGTAAGGTACCAAAACATAGGAGCCGGGCAAACCCAACTATTGACCCAAGACATGATTCGGAGCCGATGCATATAATGCTATAAGTTCGTGTGCCGCACTTGTGAAAGTGTTCAGACTTCTCACACTGTATTGTGGGGTACTTAAGCCCCTAGCGTATTGGCCATACCAAAGTGTATGGGTGCAACATGTCATTAATGAACATATATTCGTAAAAAAGGTAATGCAATAATAGATGAAAGCTATGCATTGTTTATTTTAAAAGGCTGCGATCAGAGCAGAACGATACAAATAGTCCAATAAGCAAAAGATGGGACTATTTAACATGTCCTTTCCAGGGGCGGGCTGCGGAATGGTATTTGAAACAGGTATACTGCTCGTTATAGAGACCACCTTAGAGTTCCATAGTGCGGCGTAGCTTTCTGCTTCCCTGGTTGTATCGTTTGTGCGGCAATTGTACTGCCGGACAAGCCTTCCGAAGAATGGAGTCCTGAAAATAAGAGAAAATTAAGAAATCAGCAGCCCCTAGTGCGGTTTAAGCCGCGTTTCGGGCGTGCCGTGATGGTGCCCCTCCCCCCATGCCCATGGTATTTCCAGAGTGTAGTTATGTACGCGCGACACTGGTTTCGCAAGTTCGCGAGGGCTAGGGTTGGGGCCGCATTGCTACGCTTGCTCGGAACGTGTCAGGCGGTCTTGTTGTAGGTTACTTCGGGCGCGCTTGACGGTGTCCAGACGTTTAGTGGCCGGACTGGAGAATTGCCTTGAGAGGCTGCTTTGTACTTCCGCTGCGATAGCCGCCGTATGCTCCTCCGTTCGGAGAGAGCGTTCGGTGTTTCCATTGACCATGATGACTCCTCGAGGGCCTGGCATCTTGAGCTTGAGGTATGCGTAGTGCGGCACCGCATTGAACTTAGCAAATGCGGTTTGCCCGAGCAGTGCGTGATAGCCACTGCGGAACGGGACTATGTCGAAGATTAACTCCTTGCTTCGGAAATTATCCGGAGATCCGAAGACCACTTCAAGTGTAACTGAGCCTGTACAGTTGGCCTCTACACCTGGTATGACGCCTTTAAAGGTCATTTTAGTGGGTTTAATCCTCGAGGGATCGATGCCCATTTTCCGCACTGTATCCTGGTAAAGCAGGTTAAGACTGCTGCCGCCATCCATAAGGACTCTAGTGAGGTGAAATCCGTCAATAATTGGGTCTAGAACCAATGCGGCGAATCCGCCATGACGGATGCTAGTGGGGTGGTCCCTTCAATCAAAAGTGATCGGGCAGGAAGACCATGGGTTGAACTTTGGGGCGACTGGCTCCATCGCGTATACGTCCCTTAGCGCATGCTTCCGCTCCCTCTTGGGGATGTGGGTTGCGTATATCATGTTCACCGTCCGCACTTGTGGGGGAAAACCTTTCTGTCCACTGTTGTTCGGCGGCCGGGGCTCCTCCTCGTCATCGCTATGCAGCCCCTTGTCTCTGCTTTCGGCATTTAACTTGCCTGCCTGCTTGAACACCCAACAATCCCTGTTGGTGTGATTGGCTGGTTTTTCGGGGGTGCCATGTATCTGGCATGAGCGGCCGAGTATTCGGTCCAAACTGGACGGGCCCGGAGTATTTCTTTTGAATGGCTTTTTCCGTTGACCGGGTTTAGAGCCTCTGAATCCGGCATTAACTGCCGTATCCTCAGCATTGTCGCCGTTAATGCGGTGCTTTTGCTTGTTGCGACGCGACCTGCCACTGCTGTCCTTGGTATCTGAATTACCAGGGCTCTTGGTCATGTTATTGCTGCGAGCTAGCCAGCTGTCTTCTCCCGCGCAAAAGCGGGCCATAAGTGTCGTGAGGGCTACCATAGATTTTGGCTTTTCCTGTCCTAGGTGCCGTGCAAGCCACTCGTCGCGGATGTTATGCTTGAAGGCTGCTAGGGCCTCTGCGTCCGGACAGTCGACGATTTGATTTTTCTTGGTTAGGAACCGTGTCCAGAATTGTCTGGCTGATTCCTCTGGCTGCTGAATTATGTGGCTTAGGTCATCGGCGTCTGGTGGTCGCACATAAGTGCCCTGGAAATTGTCGAGGAATGCGGCTTCCAGGTCCTCCCAATAACCAATTGATTCTGCTGGCAAGCTGTTAAGCCAATGCCGGGCTGGTCCTTTAAGCTTGAGTGGGAGGTATTTGATGGCGTGTAGGTCATCACCGCGGGCCATGAGGATATGAAGGAGATAGTCCTCGATCCATACCGCAAGATCTGTTGTGCCATCGTATGATTCGATGTTCACGGGTTTGAAACCCTCAGGGATTTGATGATCCATTACTTCATCTATGAAGCATAGTGGGTGTGTGGCGCCTCTGTATTGGGCTATATCACGACGCAGCTCAAACGAGCTTTGTCTACTGTGTTCGGCCCGGCCGGATTTACTGTATCCGGCGTGACGAGTACCGTCTCGTGCCGTGGGGCGCCCACGTGATCTGTAGATCGATCTTGTTTGCTTTGCCTTGTCCTCCAATATATCTCGCAGGTCTGGCGCATTTTCCCATGCCTTGGTATTTTTTGAGCGGCGCCGGGGTGCGGCTTCAGTGGAGGGCCGAGAGGCCTCTCTGTCACGGCCACGGGGTGGCCGGTCGGCCGCATCATGCGCTGGTGATGTAGGTTTAGGTGCTTCCTCCTCTAATTGGGGTAGCAACCTGCGCTTTGGGTAGCTCTTGGAGGGGAGTTCGAGTTCATACTCTTCGGCCGCAAGGACTTTAGTCCATCTGTCGGCTAGCAAATCTTGATCAGCTCTTAGTTGTTGCTATTTTTTCTTGAGGCTGATCGCCCTGGCCATAAGCCTGCGTTTGAAACGCTCTTGTTCGACGGGATCCTCCGGCGCCACAAATTCGTCATCGTCGAGGCTTGCCTCGTCTTCGGAGGGAGGTGTGTAATTATCGTCCTCAACCTCTCTATATGCCGCTCTCTCATGAGGGCTGGCTTCTCCATCCTCCTGTGCTGAATTTTGCTGGAGGTGGTTGTCTTCGGCACTGTCCGGGGTATTATTATCTCCCGTGCCGGAATCACCGTTTTTGCTTTGGCGGGATTTAGAGCGGCGCCGCTGACATCGGCGCTTAGGCTGCTTCTTGGAGGGGTCATCCTCCGCTGTTCCATCGCCATTGCCTTCTATTGGGGTGTCCACCATGTATATATCATATGACAAGGTGGCTTTCCAGTGCCCTATAGGCGCTGGTTCTTGGTCGTCTCCTGCATCGGCGTCCATACCGTCGATGTCTTCGGAGTCGAAGTCGAGCATGTCGGTTAAATCATCGACAGTGGCTACGAAGTGGGTGGTGGGTGGGCTTTGAATTTCTTCATCATCCGCATTCCAACCTTGCTGACCATAGTCCGGCCAGGGCTCTCCTGATAAAGAGACAAACTTTAGTGAATTCAGAATATCACCGAAGGGCGAGTGCTGAAAGATGTCCGCGGCGGTGAACTCCATGACCGGCGCCCAATCGGGTTCGATCGGTAGGGGCGCGGAGGGCTCGGAGTCAGGAGAGGAGTCCGGCTCCTTGGAGTCACGGGCTTCGCAGAGAATAGGGCTGGTGTTCGGCTCGATCGCCGTAGAGATTGCAGCCCCCGAGGCAGTGTCTAACCACCCATCCTCGATTGGTGTGATCGGCTCCGAGCTAGGGGTCGGAGCGGACACAGGTGCGGCCTCCAGGGCACTGTTCGGCGGCAGAGCTAGACCATGCCCATCGTGACAGTGCGGCGCGCTCGGCTGTGGCTCGAATCCGTCGAAGATCAAGTCTCCGCGGATGTCGGCCGTGTAGTTCAAACTTCCAAATCTGACCTGATGGCCAGGGGCGTAGCTTTCGATCTGCTTCAGATGACCAAGCGAGTTGGCCCGCAGTGCAAAGCCGCCGAATACGAAGATCTGTCCGGGGAGAAAAGTCTCACCCTGGATCGCATCGCTGTTGATGATCGGAGAAGCCATCGGGCCTAAAAGTGACGACACAGAGGAACTCTCAGTGAAAGCACCAATGTCGGTGTCAAAACCGGCGGATTTCGGGTAGGGGGTCCCGAACTGTGCGTCTAGGCCGGATGGTAACAGGAGGCAGGGGACACGATATTTTACCCAGGTTTGGGCCCTCTTGATGGAGGTAAAACCCTACGTCCGGCTTGATTAATATTGATGATATGGGTAGTACAAGAGTAGATCTACCACGAGATCAGAGAGGCTAAACCCTAGAAGCTAGCCTATGGTATGATTGTTGTTCGTCCTATGGACTAAAACCCTCTGGTTTATATAGACACCGGAGAGGGCTAGGGTTACAAAGAGTCGGTTACAATGGTAGGAGATCTACATATCCGTATCGCCAAGCTTGCCTTCCACGCCAAGGAAAATCCCTTCCGGACACGGGACGAAGTCTTTAATCTTGTATCTTCATAGTCCAGGAGTCCGGCCGAAGGTATAGTCCGACTATGCGGACACCCCCTAATCCGGGACTCCCTCAAGGGCCATTGAGCGGCACTAGGGGCGGTGGTAGCCGCGGTACTACCGCACACGAGCGGTACTACTGCTCCTACTGCCGCTGAACCCGACACGAGAAAACCATGTCTCAAGTCGAGGCGGTACCAGCGCGGAACCGGAGCCGTACTACCGCTTATGGCCATAGGTGGTACTACCGCTTATGGCCATAGGCGGTACTACCGTTGTGGGACAGCAGTACTATTGCTTGTGCCGATACGCGGTACTGCCGCTCCAGCCTAGCGGTACTACCGCTGGCGCCATCCTTATGCCACTTCCACGAAAACAAGTATAGTCCAAGGAAAACCAGAACTGCCAAAACTTCTGCAAATGAGCTCCGAATTGAGAAAACTCAAGCTTGTTGGATACAAGATGACAAGTAGCATCAAAACAGCGGCTGGTTATAGAAAGAAGAGGCAGGGGAGGTATGCCTAACAAATGGAGGAGTTACACCTCCAACAGAGAAGAACGGGCATAACCTCCAACATCGAGAACATCATAGAAGAAGCAAGTGAACTCCGTTTTCGATGAACTCGAGCTTGTCATCAAGATGACCATAAGCTCCAAAACTCTCAAAGAGAACCAAACAAGAACCAAGAAAGATGATGCAAGGATGCAATGGTTTGAGCTCTCTACGAATGATATGATCAAGCTACTCATCGAGAGCCCCCCTTGATAGTACGGCAATCGATCCTATAACCCAGTCTCCCAACTACCACTATGAGACCGGTAAAATAAAAAACCTATCAAGGGCAAACCTTTGTCTTGCACATAGTCCACTTGAGCTAGATGATGACAATCTTGACTTCCTCAAGTTGGACCACCCTTCTTGATTGCGTTGGCTCGATGAAGACTAGTTGATTCCTCCCCCATACTTCTCTATGGGTGAGCCACTCTTTGGCATATCTTCATAAATCCATTGTTACCATAATGGACGGCAAGCTTCAAGCATTTGATCTCTTCATGATGCTCCACTTGAACTTGCACATCGCAACCTAACCCCACAAAGAACTCTCACGAAAACCATGGGTTAGCAAACAGAGCGTAATGGACAATGCTTACCATACCATGGGATCACTTGATCCCTCGGTACATCTTGTATGCTTTGTGTGTTGATCAACTTGATTCATTCTTGACTTAATCTTGATCAACCTTGAATCTTTCCAATTCTCTTCATTTGGATGATGTCTTAAAGGTAGGCATGAATGATCACACAATCTTCTTCTTCAAGACACACTTGCAATAAGCTCAACACTCACATGACCAATCTTTAGATAATTCCTTGAATAGCACCTTGGTTGACACAAACTCTCCTTGAAACCAACACACGGACTTCAAGACAAACCTATGGAAAAATCCTTCAAATATAACTCAAGGCAATCATTAGTCCATAGAGATTGTCATCAATTACCAAAACCAAACATGGGGACACCGCATGTTCTTTCATCTTTCGCCAATAATTTTTATATATTACAAAATAATTCTCCATCAATTTTCAGCTCATTTGGAGTTGTTCAGAAAAAGTGCCTCTGATATAGCCATTTTCGGTCTAGAATTCCAGCTGCCGCCAATCTCTCTCTTCATGTGAAACTTGCAAAAAGAGAGAAAAGACATTATAATTGTATTATAAAGTGAAATAACAGTCCATAAAGCAATAAATATCACTATAAAAACATGATGCAAAATGAACGTATCACTCCTCCTTCCCTCATTGGCCAGCGCAATGGGAGGGGAGTCCTTCTCCCCCTTGAGCCGCCCCCTCCTCCTCTCCAACCTATATATACTATTGGTTTTCGCACTATTGGTAGACACAAGTTTTGGAGCAATCTCTAGTTCTCTAATTCTAGTTCTAGTTGGTCCTAGTTGATCAATTAGAGCTTGACCTAGATCATGTAATTAAAAAACAGTATAATGGGGTGAGCTAGGAGCCTCCACAAAGCTTTGGCGTTGCTAGTCGTACGATCGCCTCGATTGCTCGTTGCCTGGACATCTTGGGTTGTGCTCCACGGAACTATCTACGTCACATGTGGTTGAACGGGCCTGGATTGTTTCTTGGGCCAGTGGACTGGCTTAAGCGGACACAACGTATATAAAACACAATTGTAAGTAGTTGTTTCTCAAATAAAAATTTAGGTAGTTGCATGTGAGCGGGGCATTATCTTTGGCCTTTGATCTCAACTTGTATCACGTGCAAATGGCCACATACTGTATGGAGGTGTTGAAGAATATGAAGGAAGAAAACCATTTTAGCTATGTTGCCATAGTTAGAAAGTTTATTTCAAAGAAAAAAGAATTTTTTTAGTGCTTCTTTATAACATGAGAGAAGAACTAGCAATGTTGAGGCTCACAACCTTTTGAAAGCCGCGTCTTCTTTGGGTGCAGGCCATCATGCCTGGCTAACATCCCCACCATCTATTATCTGTATTCCCCAAAACATTTTACAATAGACGATGGTTCTAAAAAAAGATTGTTGCTCACGTTGGAGTCGCAGCGTTACACAACATGAATGCGCCACTGCCTTCCTCCCTCACGTGCGCGTGGCAACGATGACAAGGTCTACCAATATGGTAATCAAGCGGCGCTAATTTGTTTAGGGGAAGCGACACTACTTCTTTTAAATGAAGGTAAAATATTCGATTAATTAAGTAGGAAAATTGCTGGGTTAATTTATCTTATCAATCGTGCTATTGACTATCATGTACGTTCTCTAAACCTATGTTACTTACTCATGTTTTTCTTTCCTAGACATTTTTCATAGACACTATTCATTTTAAAAAATTGGGCAATCACTTGCCTAATTATATTCCCTGTGACAATCGCAATATTACATTTTTTATCATTGTCTAATATACGGGTTAGTTCATGCAAGTTTAATTTCTATATTTACATTTTAAAAAATTACATGATATTTTATCATTCTATCATAAAATTGGCGGGCGCAGCAATGGGCGCCACCATGGCCTAGTCCTCATAATTAGAAGCCAAGTGTGATTCTAATCTCCCCCTCTAATTCTCCGGCGACGATTAGCTCAAGACGGTGAAGCGCTGCCGGATCGTGAAGACCGTACGCTTGCAAGCAAGTAGAGAAGCCGTGCTTTCGGTCTTTCGTTCGAGGGATCGCTTATGGACGGTTCGCGGGATCCTTCATCTACGGTTCGAGGGACTCCAAGTACAGTCTACACCAACTCATCTATTTCCGCTGCTGAGTCGGCAACGATTATGATCCAAACCGTTTATGCATCTTCATACGGTCTTTTTTCTACTACGTTTCCCAACACTTAGGTGATGATGTTGTCATATTATTCCTTTATGTTGAGATATCCTGATTGTTCACAAGAATCTCTCTAGGATTGCTAAGTTGAAGGACTTGAGCAAATATTTTGCTATCAAAGACTTAGGTCCAGCAAAAGATATTCTCGGGATGAGAATTGGGAGAGACGAAAATTCCAACAAGTTGTACTTGTCTTAAGAAGTTTATTGAGAAGGTATTTCAAAGGTTCAGGATCGACAATGCTAAAGTTGTGAGTTGTCTTCTAGTAGCCCATTTCAAGATGAGCACCAAGAAGTGTCCTACCACTGATGAGAAGAAAAAAAATAAACGCATAATGTTTCTTATGCTTCTGCGGCTCGGAGTTTGATATACATTATGATGTGTACAAGGCCTGACATTGCTCATGCGCTTCGTACTATGAGAAGATTTATGTCTAATCCAGAAAGACCTCATTGTGAAGTTGTGAAGTGGATTTTGAGATATCTCTGGGGCATCACTAATGTGAAGCTTTGCTTTGGTGGTAGCAAACCCAAGCTTATTGCCTTTTCAAATTCTAACATGGCTGAAGATGTTGACAGAAGTACGCCTGCTTTAGGTTACTAGATTATCTGTGTAGGGAGAGTGTTATCATGGTAAAACAAGGTTCAAAACGTGTGGCATGTGTCGGTGTCAAAACCGGCAGATCTCGGGTAGGGGGTCCCGAATTGTGCGTCTAAGGATCGAAGGTAACAGGAGGCAAGGGACACGATGTTTACCCAGGTTCGGGCCCTCTTAATGGAGGTAATACCCTACTTCCTGCTTGATTGACTTTGATGAGTATAAGGATTACAAGAGTTGATCTACCTCGAGATCGTAACGGTTAAACCCTAGATGTCTAGCATGTATGATTATGATTGCCTCTACCGACTAAACCATCCGGTTTGTATAGACACCGGAGGGGGCTAGGGTTGTACAGAGTCGTTTTGCAGAGAAAGGAATCTTCATATCCGAACGTCAAGCTTGCCTTCCACTCCAAGGAGAGTCTCATCCGGACACGGGGGGGGGGGGGGGCCTTCTATCTTGTATCTTCACGGCCCACCAGTCCGGCCCACGTCATATAGCCCGTTAGCCCGAGGACCACCTAATCCAGGACTCCCTCAGCATGGAATACAACTGAAGTTGATTTCATTGCAGTTACAAAGGTGAGCAAAGAGATACTTTGGCTGGAACAGTTGGCTTGTGAGCTCGGGTTTAAGAAAGACAAGTATGTGTTGTGTTGTGACAACCAAAATGATGTACACTTGAGCAAGAATGCTCATTCAAAATCTAAGCATATTGAAGTCCACTATCATTTGATTTGAGATGTGTTATATTCCAAGCAAATGCAACTTGACAATGTTCATACTTATGACAATGGGGCTGATACGTTTACCAAGGTGATGACAAGGAAGAATCTCGAAGTATGTCGTCGGCTCACTGGCATTGGTGCTGGAAGGCAGTGAGACCCTCCAAGGCTCCCAGATGTAGGGAGGGGAGTTTGTTGGGATAAGTCCCTCCACATGGAATTGTATTGACAGCCCAACATCAACCCAAAAGTTCAACACACGTGAGCCATTAATCTCATATGCATCCAACGGTTGAGAGTGCATTCTAGTGAAGGGAGTGGAGAAGAAAACCCTAGCCACGCCACCCTTGCTGGAGATGGCTTCCATTGTGAGAGTGAGAGCACACAAAAGAGGAACACAACATATGAGAGAGGGGAAGAGGAGGAGGTTATGTCCAAATCTACTGTACCTAATTAGACAGTGTTCAAGCTAGTGATTAGAGACTTAAACGTGCTTGGATTGGCGCCGAAGTTGGTGAACCCATTTCTTACTTTGAGTACTTTGATCCGGTTAGTTGGTTTGAGGATTCGGATAGTGGAGCATCAGATTTGAGATTGGCTTTGTGAGTTCAGTCTACTGCAGTTTCAGCATATATTAGTTTTGGGAGACGAACAAATTGGATAGGTAAACGTACCTTATTTAGCTAAAATTTTGAGGAGATCTCCGAAACTCGTACTTCTACTTGTCTGTCAAATTTGGTGTTGTTTGGTTCAGGAGTTTGAGAGCTATTTGTAGAATACTTGTCAAATGCGCATGTTGTATGGATCGGTCGGTCCATAGTCGTGGTTGTATGGATTGGTCGGCCCATAGTCGTGGTTCTCATAGTGAAGTTGTATGGATTGGCCAGTTCATAGCCGTGGGTTTTTACTCCTTAAATTGAGGAGGTTTTTCCATGTTAAATACCATGCCACATGTGCATGTTGTTTGCATTATCCGTTGCTTACTTGTTGGTCGAAGTTGTCCTCAAAATTTACTACAAATGGAGGGGCTTTTTATTGCATATTTATCGTGCAGGTGAATTTGTGCATCGCATGTGTGTTATCCAGCCCCAACATGCTTCATCTATTTTTGGATGCTCCTTTGTAAAAAGTAGATGATCACAAGGAATTCATTGCTTCTATATAGGCCCAAAGGAATGAAAAATATGTATCCTGAAGCAAAATCAAGCAATGAAGTTCTTTCTGGTGCTTCTTCCAGTAATGCAAATATTCATTTTTTTAAATGTAAATTGCCGACATTGGATGTATTGCAAAGCATTTGATGTGAGAACACTAGGTGTTTGATGTTAGCTCATTTTCTTTTGGTTAACGATTCCACCTTGAAATGGAATTTGGAACATGGGATAAATATCATTTTCATTTCATAAATCTTGTGTCAGCCAAACATGGAATTTGGAACTGGAATTCACAATCAACCAAATGAAATTATGACAGGGATTTCATTTCTAGCAAATGAAATGAAATCAGGGGAGCAAAACAAACCGTAAAGGTAATTAACCAGCACTGCCTGCAGCGAGTCGAGCAAGCAGCCGATCAATGGTTCAGAGCCGCATGGAAAGGGACGGGCCGACCGAGGCGAGCTCTAGCTAGTTACTACTCCTACTAACCTCGCCTCGGTCGGGCTGACCGTGGTGGTGGTGCCGCGTTAAATCTGTCGCGCGCGGGGGGCAGGTGGCGATGCGACTTGGCGAGACGACGACGAGCGCGGTGTACCGGTGGCGCTGCGACGTCGCGGCCAGGCCAAGGCCGCGCGTCCCGTCGGCACTCGGCACGGCAGGCAAGCACGACGACTCTGTCTCTATCGGGGAGGTTGAGGCGATTTCGGGAACGTACACGAACAAAGTGGACGCAATTCCAACTCCTTTGTCTCTCCGCGATTTGGTCAAAAAAGGGGATAGATTCTACTCCTCGCCTACTACTTTTGCCTCCCGATCACTCTTCGCAAGTCGTGCCGGTGCTTACCGACACGGCACGGCACATTGTCGTCGCTCAACAGAGTAACGAGATTGGCGCGACGCGAAACAAAGACTAGTAACATAACTCGGGTGCTCACCGACGGATACAGCATCACGACGTCATCATTCGACAACAGACGATGTTGCTTTGTCGTATCATGCCGACAGCAGTCCAATGCACGGTATGCACCTGCATGTCAACTCTTGAATCGATGACTCTTTCCAGCATGCTTTACTTTGTGTTATTTGTTCATGCACATATGTACTACAGTGGATATGTAGATTTGTACTCGTGAATGCAGGGTATGTAGTAAATATGTAGATTTTTACTTCATCCGTTCTGAATTACTTATCATAGATATCGATAAAAATGAACGTATGTAGAATTAAAATACATCTAGATACATTCATTTATGCGATAAGTAATTTTGTACGGAAGTAGTAGATGAGTGTTGTTTCAGACCTTCATGTCATGACAGCCATGCTATACCATGCAAATGTACATGCGTGTTCTGTTGATGCCATGAATAATCTATATTCTCGCTTTTTCTGACATTTTATCATGCTCTAAATAATCAAAACAGTCCCTCGCCGGTCGTTCGGTCAATACGATCGAGGAACAGTGGTAACCCGAACGCGGTGGCACCGGCATGCATGCAACCAATTGTCACCGCGCGTCGCCCGCGAAGCTCTCATGGCCGCCCACCGTCTCCGGCCGCCACCACCTACAAAAACCCGGCGGCGCCATTCCCGTCCAAGCATCGCACGCCATCAACCCTTCCGCCACCTTGTCTCTCTATCTCGCGAAAGCCCCGTCCACAGGTTACGTACGTACCCAGAAACGAGAACATGGCCCAGAGCAGGACCGCTGCCGTCGCGCTGCTCCTGATCGCCGTCGTGGTGGCGGCCGCGTCGGTGCCGGCGGCGACCGCCTTCGGCTGCTACGACGACTGCTACGAGCGCTGCGCCAACGGCGCCAAGGAGGACCCAGCCTGCACCAAGATGTGCGGCGAGGCATGCGGCGTCGGCGGCAAGGCCGCCGGGGCCGCGGGTGCCAAAGCTGGAGGCAGCGCGCCCTCCGCTTGAGCCGATCCCTACGTGTGCGTGCATGCATGGCGTCGCACGACTCAAAGACGCGTACGGTCGATCATTCGGAGGGAAGATGCGTGCATGCATGCTCCGTTCGTTCATTCATTCGTTGGTGACTAGCTAGTTACTGTTGAACTCATTTGCTCTTGTCCTTGATTTGCAACCCAGTGCGTGGATGCATCATAGGTACGGAATCACGTTCCCGCCAGTGTTGAGAGTTTATATTTTTAATTGATTTCATTATCTCTGGTTCCATGTAGATGTGTGAGCGTCGTCCTCATCTCTTGTCAATTGTACTCGCTGTAGAGAACCGAGCATGCTTCTTCTATGATCATATATATAAACCGCCAAGGCCTAGTCCTGGCTGGTCTCCTTTTTTGTTTATTCGTTGTGTCTCTTATATGTTGGTCAAGAAAACACATAATAAGCAAGTTGTGTACTCCATGCGGCTGGAAATATTCTCTGTTATCACCGAAAGTCATAGAATTTGCGATCGATGTTCAGTTTGGTGCTAGAACTTTGAAAATACGGGATTGCAGTCACTTAACTTGACTCAAGCGTGCATATACTGTCATAAAATGCATACGCGGGCGATCTATGAGTATGACCCCACCTGTCACTGAGAGATGGCACTCGGCTAGCGCATTCTTGCACAAAATGCACCTGTGTTTTTTTTTGGGTACAGCCGACCACTACGAAAATTCTTGCACAAAACCCCCTCACTTTTTTTATTTACAGAAAAACCGACCACCATACTGTTCATACCTGAGCAAATTCAGAAAAAAAATTAAAGCGGGCACCCCAAGTCTCAAGGGAAAAGCTTATATACGGCGCGCTGACGCAACTTTCTGCCGGTTGCGCTCACTTGCGCGCACAACACGCATATCACGGTAACTTTCATGTCATGTTGGCGCAGTCCCAGGCAAACTGCTCCCCCACGTCTCACGTGTACATTATGGGCCCGCGTGAACTGCCCTTCTTTTTCTCCCTGGTTATCTCTTGCCTTATCGGTTACCTTTCTTCTACCTCCAGCCACCGTAAGTTCTACTCTGCTACAAAGTGTTGCATCCGGCTGAGAAAAATGCTGCAACCGACGAAATAAAAGGCTGGAACCGACGAATAAAAAAGCTGGAAATGAAAGGCGACAGATTTTTGCGAAGTGAGATTTGCTGGAACCAATAGAGTCAATGCTACAACCGTGTAGGAAAGATGTTGCAACCGCGGAGGGCGGCGGACAAGAGTTTTTGCTGGAAGTACCGACATGAGCTGGAACTAGAAGTTGTTTTTGCTGCAATAGGTAATCACAAAAGCTACAACCGGAAATCACAAAAACTACAACCGGTGATCGATTTTGCTTCAATGACGAACGTGGTGGCGGCACCGGCTCAACATTTTTTGCTGGAACCAGCACAATATTTTGCTACTACCGGCTGACATTTTTGTTGCCACCAGCAAACCAGTACTTTTTCGCGAGCTCGTCGCCGGTGTGCTGCGACCGGCGACCAACGCTACCGGAGCTGCCACCGCCAACAAGGGAGTTGCAACCGCCAGCAAGGGAGTTGCAACCGCGGGTGAAAGTTGCTGCATGCGTGGGTCCGGCGAGAAAGACATGAGACGGAGACGGCAAGGTCGGCGACCGGCGGCGAGGCCGGGGACCGGAGCTGCCACCGCCAGTGAAGGAGCTGCAACCACAGCCGAAAGTTGCTGCATGCGTGGATCCGGCGATATGAGACGATGACGGCGAGGCCGGCGGCATGGGCAGCGATGGGCGAGCGCGTGGGGTGGTGCTTCGAGTCTAGTAGGTAGTTACTGGAGCTGAGGGCGGCGACCGGCGGCAAGGTACGAGCATGGAGGAGCGCGAGGAAGAAGAAGATACGGTTAAGAAGACTCAATCCAACGACTGAACGGCCCGAATCGAACGGCTGGGCAGCGACCGGCCCAAATTTGGACCGGTGCGTCGGCGCCTATCGCTGGACAAGTCTCAAACACGCGAACTAATCTAACGAGACGAGCTAGTGCAACCACAACACCAGTAACAATCATCTTCTATATCTAAATAGGGGCACCCCACTAGATGATTTTTCTGCCTTCTCGTGAAGCCACGTCACCCGAATTGTTATAGCCGTCGATGCAGTAGTCTACAGCCGTCCGATCAAAAAGTTGACGAAATTACAAAGACCTGCCACCGCTAAGTGAAGGATACCGCTTCGTTCTTTTCCTGGCGCCCCGCTCGCTTTCCAGTCGTCCCGCTCGCTAGCTGCGTTAGACTCGATTTATTTTGGTTGGGTTGTACACGTATGCTTTCACCAAAAGCCCATCAGAAGCCCTTACTTGAGGTCCATCGTTCACTGCGTCAAAAAGGCAGTGCCACGACCAATCCTTCATTGTCTCAAAAAAGAAAACGACCAATCCACGTAGCTATACCCATGGTGAGCAACTATATGAACCCACTAGATCGGCGCAAGCAATTTCAGCACTTGCGAAAAATTTCTCAAGAGCAAATTCAAAGAAGGGCAGAATAAAGAGACATGGCTGGGAGAAGTCATTGGAGGGCATGCTTAAACTGAATTTTGATGCTGGTTTTGATAGTGACAGCGGCACCGGGGCGACAGGTGCGATTCTACGGGACCATACGGGCTTCTTTGTGGCAGCATCATGTAGCAACATCCCATTCGTACAAGATGCGGCAACGGCAGAAGCACGGGGATTACGAGATGGACTCCTCCTTGCCAATGAAATGGGATGTAACAAAATTTGCGTAGAAGATGATTGCATGGAAGTTATTGAGATCATGCAAAACGGAGGAAACTCACTTGGTCCGGCAGCGGCAATTTATGAAGAATGCTCGTTTTTAGCTCGTAATTTTATTTCAATAGAATTTTCTCATTGTTCTAGGGAGGCCAATATGGCGGCAGATTTGTTGGCTAGAAATTCGGAGGTCTCTAGAACCATTGTCTGGAAATCGGAGCATCCGGATTTTCTAGTAGATGTATTGACAAACGATGTATCGATGTTTGCACATGAAATATAAACTGCCATAATGGCATTTCCCTCAAAAAAAAAAAAATTGAACCCTACTTCTTCTATCCAGCCGCCGCCGTCAAGAGCCCTTCCGGCGACTGTGTCACGAGCCCACAACCCACCCTTCCCCGGCCGGATGTTGTCGCCCATGATGCTCTACTGCAGCCGTCACCACCCGTGCTTGCGCCCCACCAAGCTGTCGAGGCTAACCCTTCCGCCGTAACCGCCTTCAGTCCCGGCGAGCAACCTCTCCAGAGATGCGTCACCAGCCCTTCCGCTGCTCGACAGATGAGCATTAATTCCATAAAATTCGTTCATCTTCCTGCTGCTGCTTTTATGTCGCAATCCCTTGCACCTCAATGCCACAAATGCGCAGCACTAAATCAGTAGGAACGGATGGATTCATGTCAAAAAGGAACTGATGGATTTATTGCTCCCTCCTCTTGAAGGGTAATCGACCCAGTGGCTCTCCTTTTAAGCAGTGGAGTTCATCCCTTCCCGTCCCCTCCCTGGGTTCTCATCCCAGTTTTCTCTTGGCGTCCGCTGATTCCGACCCTCATCTCAGTTTTCTCTTGGCGTCCGCTGATTCCGACCCCGCGCGCTACAGGTTTGGTTCTAAATTCTAGAACCGCATCATGTAGTTTTCTTGCTTGGTTTTTCTATTCTTATCTTGGTCGATGCGAAGTTTGATGTGACCTGCCTGCTGTACCGAAGGCCGACGCAAAGCTTGATGCGATTTTGATGCTGTACATAAACATAAGGAAATATTACTCATAAATTTTACATGTTTTGATATACCACCACATTGTGTCAGTTAGTTGATTTTTCCTGTATGTTTCTACGACAAGTTGTCATTGGTTCTTGCAATGGATTTAAATTTTGCTATGTAATATTTGTCTCATATGCAATCCGAGTGCTCTATATATCCAAGTCACATACCTGAGAACAATTAAAGGATGTTAATTCATTCAAGCTGCAGGCTAGCAGCTCTTTTTCATGTCTAGCGAACATTCGGAACTACATCCATAAGACAAAGATGAATAAATGTTCATATTGACATATCATCATATGTAACTACATACAAAAAATATACTGTGAAGGTTCCGCTAGCCTGAATGACTGTATGTACATCTTGGAAATAATACACACGTGACAAGTCTAAATGTGTCCTTGCTTCAAGCTTTATCTCTAACTTATCCATATGGTATATATAGTTTACTGTGAATGTTAGATAAGTCAACTGGTAAAAAATGAGATATGTGTAAAGAAGGGAAAAGAGATACAACCACAGATTAAGCAAGGGAAAACTGGGGCTCAACTCGCTTGGCTCATAGAACTTTTTTAACTTTTGCAAGACGTATACATCACCTTCAGCAGGGTAACAGTGAAATGTGACAATATTAATATAAACATGTGTTAGGCTGCCTGATGCCAAGTTAGTTAGCATGGGAAATGAAAATAATTATTCAATGGAATCAGTCCACTTAACTTGGTTTCCCTGGTGTATTAAAACTTCTCCTACTTCCTACTCTGTTATTAGTTTGTGTACTGAAATCACAAACTTGAAGCAGCACTAGGAGATTATGAATTTTAGTACTACCGTTTATTTGAACATCTTTCTTAATTATTCTAGAATTATCATCATTTTCTTTTTTGTGTGTGCATTAAACTGTTCCTCTGTATCCTATAGAAAATCATGGATGTACACCATCTGTTTAGTCTGTAGGAGGTAACAGCAAAGTAAGTCTGCATTTTATTTAACTTCATCTGTCAGTGGCAAGTAAGAGTGCATTTTATTTATCCTCACTTGGTAAGCAGCAAAACAGCTTACTATTACAACACACACATCTATATTAACATCATCCTGTTGTACAAATGGACAACCGAAGCCACAGGTACTCCTATTGAAATTAGTTTGCTATATATTTTCATTCCACTTCTTACCCTGATTGACAACATACTCCTATCTTCTCAAGGACGCCACCTCATTCTGCAAAAAGTAACATGCCAAGTTCTACTGCCGTTTCAATAAGAGAAGCTCAGAAGAAATACATGGATGCAACTGCAAAGATGAAGGGCACAGAAGACCCGGCGTTTATAACTTTCAAACGGGAGTCCAAGCCTCTACACATCACTAACCAACTGTCTGGTGACCATCCATTACATTGTCAAGTATGAAAAGAATGGGATACCATATATCCAGGTCATAGTAACTGAAGAACGTACACCTACAAACAACAGCATATATATCGAGTAAGAATATAGTACATGCTATAAGTTGATATAGTTTTACCATATGATATATGGTTCATGCTACAAACTGCTACGGCTTTATCTTATGGTACATATTTGTACCAACAAGAAATTTCAATCATTTCCTATATAAGTAATCTATCATTTTATGGATTGAAATTATTTTCTTCTTCAAGATGTTGATGTTACTCCAAAAATCCACAAACAAATTTCCGCAGCAACGCGCGGGGCATCATCTAGTTTGTCTAACATTGATAACAAATCTATCAAATGCCCCCCCCCCCCCCCCCCCCGCCCGATTTTCAGGGTGGGCCGGCGTCGCCTAATACCCAATTAGTGCAACCCACGTCAGCGTAGCCCCGTAAAACGCCCGTAAAGCCCCCGTGAATGTAGCATTGCTCCAGATATATATGTATTGATCACCGGAGGATGCATATGAAGCGGAGCTTAAATGGGCTGCAAATATATATGTATTGATCACCGGAGGATGCATATGGAGCGGAGCTTAAATGGGCTGCAAATACAGTGGCCTATTTTACATGCACTATATTTTTAAAGATATTTCTAAAACGTAAGTAATAACGTTATGCTCAAATATTTGCGCCTTAAAAATATGATACATGCATACACTGATTAGTAAATATAAACATGTGTACTATGTGAAAACAATTTAGTAAAACGAAAGTAATAAAAACATTTAATATATTTTTAAAAATATTTGTAAATGTAAGTAGTAAAATTGCGTTCAAATACTTGTGTGTTAAAAATATTATACAATCAAATGATGATTAGTAAATAAAAACATTTAAATATACACCTCCTTACTATACAAAAAATATTTAGTTAAAATGGACATTGAAAATGTTTATTAAATTAATATGTTTAATGAATCCAAGAAAATTTATATGCTCTTGGCTTATATTTCAATTATAAAATAATTACGAATACAAAAAAATAATAAATATTTCTGATATTCACTTGTTTAATTTTTTTACTCATGACATATAACCAAGAACAAATATAATTTAAATATTAGCCATGATTGAATATTCATACCAATAGTTTAAATTTTAAATTACTAGTACTATTTTTTATTATACAAATGTGCGTGTAATTGCTGAAATGTTTTTATGATTAAGCTAATATTTTTGAAAATATTTGTATTATTTCAATAATAATGTTTTTTAACAAATCATAAATATCATTTTAAATATATGAATATTTTTAAAATAATACATGAAAATTTTAAAAGTAAGTCATTTTGTTTGTATGTAAAGTATTTATAACACATAAATATTTGAAACTTATTTTTATTACTGATATTATATTTTTGGTCGTAGACAGATGGTGAATACTTTTAGTTTCCGTTTATTCCTTGGTTTGGCTGATGTCCACGCGAACGCGCTACTAAAGAATATCAGTATGTTATAGGAGCAGTAACTAGTTCCTGGTCGAATGGTTAGTGCGTGCGCTAAGTACTCTACGCTGAGGTCACTGATTCGAGTCATCATGTTTTCATTTTTTGTTTTTAATTTCCCAAGCCACTCTGGACTTAGGTTTGGGCTTTTTTCAAAAATAAAATAAGATGAGGGGTTTCTTTAAAAATACATTACGCCCTGCACCATCGCTGGCTGCGCCAGTGGGACCATAAGCACGTGGCACGCCACGCAAGCGGCTCATACTTCCGTATACGTGTTTTGTGACCGTATTTGCACACGATGTCAAGTTCAATGACCACAAATCCGTATTTCGAAGTTTTAGCACCAAACTGAACATCTAGCACAAGTTCTATGACTCCTGGTGATATTACCTCTTTTAGAAACACCGATTGCAATGGGACGCGGACTTTTGGCTTTAGGGTGTATACGATCCATGGTGAAGAGTAAATTTAGAACAAATAGTCAATAAATTTTAAAAATTCAGAAACTTTTTTGTAGATGTCCGTGTTAGTGTAACAAGCGTGCTTTTCAAATTTCATGCAAAACAGGATATGATTGCTTTGTCGGTGAAAATAACTATTAAGTGTAACATTTGGAGGTAACATTTGTCGTTTGATTTCTTTTTCACGGGTCAAAATGCTTAAGCTTTCCGCCTAAAAATTTACAGGTAGCCTTTGGGTGTGACAATGAACACATCTTTTTTTGTCAATTTTTTTGACATTGACTAATTACAATTTTGTCACGCAGAAGCATATACTCCCTAGAGCCAAAAAGCAATATCTGATTACAATGTTGAGTCTCACACAATGTCTACTTTAGTGGATCTAGGCCAACCCCGTTGGAGCTGTCTTCGGCTCTAGGTTCTTTTTTGCTGGGCCGAAAGCCCGAATACTAAAACCTACTGCTTCTGTACACTAATATAAGACATTAGGGAGTGGAATTTAGTGAAAATATAGGTATTAATATATTATATATTTGAAATGAATAAACCGATTCTTTTAATTTGCTTTTAAGAAACACATATAAATTAATTCATACTCCCAACCATTGAGGTACATTCCTTTGGAATCCAAGATCCAAGAAATTACAAAGTACTCCCTCTATAAATTAATATAAGAGCGTTTAGATCACTAGTAGCGTTTACATCATTATAGTAGTGATCTAAACGCTCTTATATTAGTTTATGAAGGGAGTAACTCCTAATATTAAGAAATATAATAAAATCTGTTGGAGACATCTTCTCCGTGGTACCAATCTTTGCAAGATGAAATGCCGCTAAGATTTCAGCAAATAGACTGCAATTGGACTGGAGCGGCTATAATGCAACTCGTTCACCTACACAAACTTGATTACCGATAAAGATATTTCCTCCTTGAGTCTATCCAAAAAAATAGGAAGTAATGAGGGATGAAAGTACTTGGGCCGAGAATGATCCCCTAAAAATGTAGGCCATCAAACCACAAAATAAATTCACCATAATGTCAAGGAAAGATTCCAACATCACAGAAACTTAAAGCAACAAAAATCAACATGATACAATAACATAAACTTATCATATTCGAATAATTACTTTGTAAGGACACATGACATATCTTTGGCTCCATGGCACCCCGACAAAGATCTAAGGTAATTTTATTCGCAAAACGACCACGAAGACTACTGGATGCTAAAAAACCCTATAAATAAATTTCTTAATGATATGTGACATATGAGGGGCCCCACGTCCTAATCGCAAGATGGTGTCTGGTGGCTGAGGGGGCCAAATTACTCCTCCGACGGGGCGGCTGCTAATTGATGTTATTAATTTTTCAGGTCGGTTTGGGATCTTAGGGTCAGGCATTTTTAAGCTTCTTCCAAAAAGCCCAGCCCGAGGAATACATACGCCTAGCCTATAGTACTTAAGATCAGAGTCGCATAGCGTCTAAGATTAAGAGGCTTTGCTCAAACAAAGTCTAAGACCAAGAGGTACAAACACTCTCCTGATCATCCAAACACATGCTTCTTTATTATCAAAGAAGAAATAGACCCTCCGTTCGGAGATTTGTACTAAAACCACGCCAGTTATTTCCGAACGAAGGAGTGGTATATTATTATAGGCTTGTGTATGTCCTCTGCATTTTTGTCTTCCACTGTCACAAGCAAGAAAACAATACTTAGCCAGAGTCCACTGTCCACGCGGAGGGGGCATGGTTTTTGGTGAACACGCATGATTCAGAGCGCATAAAACACAAAGACTCGATGGTGCATGCCCCTTTGAACTTCGAAGTATACTCCACAAAGACAGCTCTGCTTTTTCAAACGTTTCAAAACTAAATAACAGCATGTGGACGCCTATAAACATTTACACACACACACACACACACACACACAGAAAAAGCGCACGCGTGTGTGCATGAAGCCATGAACCCGTCTGCATCGCTCGGACCGGATCGCGAGAGCCAGATCGGGCCGGGCGTAGGCGGGATGACCTATACGCGCGGCACCGGCCCCATCCATTGCCCAACGGCCGACTTCACACAGAGAACTTCCATTTGCGGCAGTTCGGACATAGTACTCCTACCATACTTCAGGATCAAGGTCGCCGTGTGCGCAATTTCAACGGGCGACGTACGTCGGGCGGACCGACACAAGCAAAGCAAAGCATATGCTAAACTTAATCCCGCTCCTAACCTAATAATTTACCTACCCCACCCAACTAACCTAGTAGTTTAATTAACCCCGTCGAGACGGAGCATATACGCGCGTTTGAACGAATCCAGGGTCGGTGACTTTTGCACAAAAGGAATATGAAATGGCGGCAGGAAGTTGTGATACATAGCTAGCTAGCTGCTCAGTCTTTGTCGATCGGTTAGCTGCTTCTCAGTTCCCTAATGGAGACGCCAATGTGGAATGTCGGATGAGATCAACCTTACTTTACGTTTGTTTTAATTCGGAAGAATAGTCAAACATCTTTGGAAATGATCAGCTAACCGATCGCCAAAGACTGAGCAGTTATATATCACAATTCACAAGACGCAAAGTCTCCTGCTGCCATTTCATATTCCTTTTGTGCAAAAGTCACCGACCCTAGATTACCTGCCATGAGGTACGAGCACATTGCAAATCAAACGTTTTTTATGACAATTCTAGTGACGCAATGATGGTAAGTTAGTTGACGCACATTACAATTTTTTGTCAAAAAATAAACTGAAGCACAAAGTTATCATGTTTGTCAACTAAAGTTGTCATCTTTGCGTCACTAAACTTGACATCCTCGCATCACTAAATTTACCATCAAAAACTTTGATTTGTCATGTGCTCATACCTGACGTTTGGGTGTTATCAGATTCCAATGCGTTGCTACCATTTATTTATTTATTGCAAGAAACGTTGGTACCAACTCTAACCGCCCTCTATCTTCAAACACACAAATACACCAATCGAATCCTACGATATCTGGCAGAGTGCACCTTTACATGCCCTCCAACAACACTAGATGCACCATACGAAAGGGAGTCGGACGTGTGAGACATAATTTCTACTGAGGGACATCACCGTGGTCACACAACTCCAATCAAGATGTTCAACCTAACAAGAACAACTACGTGGTTCCTACCGCCAGGAGGGGCCCGAGGTCCGCCGCACCTCCACGACCCAAAGGCCATGGGAGGGAGGCGGACCGGCGGCATCATCGACGGGAGGATGGGAAAACCTAATGGCGTGGAGTCGTCTCGTGGGGTGGATGAAACATTGGGGTGTTTTTCTTTTGTGAGGATAACATTGAGGTGTTCTGGTCGATTTAATACTTCAATTTTACAAACCTGCATATTTTGAATACCTTGGTAGGTTTGAAGTATAATAACAAAAATTTACTCTCGATTTTATTCTAAACCTTGAAATGCTCGCTATTTTCACATATGTGGGTAGGTTGTGAACCCTCATTTTTGTAGCAAGGTTGCCTTTGAAGCATCACACTACTAGAAACCTGAATTTTCCATGTGATGACCTGTGTTCTTGTGCGAACCAAAGCATCGCACATGAATTAAAACTTTCCTGGGGACGCAGAGTTTCTGAGTAAAATTGAAAAAAAATCAAAACAAATTCAAAAAAGTCTGGATTTTTTTTGTGACAAAAGTTTCAAGTGCTTGAAACAATTCGTCATGGAATCACATTTCTAGAAGGCATGGCAAAACAACAAAATCAGTACTCTGAAAATGTTACTTTCAAAAGCATTTTGGAGCACTGGAAATTTTTTTTGCCATGCCTTACAGGAATGTGATTCCATGACGAATTTTTTCAAGCACTTGAAACCTTTTTCAACATTTGTCACAAAAAATCAGTTTTTTTACTTCTTTTGAATTTACTGTTCATCGAGCTCGTTTGAGCTCGGGTGCAGAAGGACACTTTCGGTTTCCTGGCAGGTTTACTTACGCCGTGAGGAAAATAGTACATTTTGCATTAAGATTGTGTTAATTGACTAGATATTTTCCTGATGGTAGTAGGAATTTTCCAGTTAGTTTTTGGCCGTGGGGGGAAGTATTGCTTCTGATAGTGTTACTGTGTCAGACATCTAGGGGTTTCTCTGTGCTCTCTCATGAAAAAGATAAAGTTTGACAAGTGAAGTTCATATTGGAGCGCTTAATCAAAACGAAAGTATATGTGAGCACACACATTATTTGATTATAATATTTTTAGAACAGCTATTTACCGACCTGCATGAAAGCATAAATAAAATACTAGTAAGTCATTTTAAAAATACTAGTAATATAAATAGTGCAATCACCAAATGCCCCACGGTTGTGCTAATATTGCATTATACTGCAGAGTTTGTAAACCGTGTTTTTCATTCATGATTATAGTCTGAAATATTGTATGTTTCTTAAACTGTTGTCGTTACATCAAAATTGTTGTATTAAAATTACTTTGTATCCAAACAGACCAACTTTCCGGGGAGCACCTATATGACGCACTTTACGTCAAACAGGCGTCGCTTCGCACAGAGCGTCCCAGTGGCGGCCCGCTGGCCTGATTTCTTCGCTCGAGTTTCTTTTTTTGTTTCTTTCCTCTGTTCGACTAGTAGCGGCTTCTGTTTCCTCAAAAAAAAAAAAAACTGCTTCTGTTTCCTCAAAAAAAAAAAGCTGCTTCTGTTTCTGTTTTCCCCCTAAAAAGGTTGCTTCTGTTTCCGTTTACTGGTTGGACTAGTAGCTGCTCGTGTTTTTGACTCGACGCACACCTAGCATCCCATTTCTTTGACTGCTTTGGCACTCACTAGCGAATAAAGTTAATTATTTTTCTTCTGAAAATACAGCCATGAGACAGGAACGCAAACACAAAATAGGCACAGAAACATAAAGCTGGCTCTTGCCACCGTTTCATTGCTACAAGAAACACAAAGTTGGTTCTTGGATTAAAAAAAATGCTCAAGGCAGTCAAAATTGTTCACAGATTCAAAAATGTTCACAACACTCAGAGAATGTTCTTGAATTCAAAAAATGTTCAAAGCATTCAAAACATGTTTTTGGCAAAGTTTTTCATGGATTCAAAAATGTTCAAGCCATTAAAGAAATTGTTCTTGGATTGAAAAAATGTTCAAGACATTCAAAAATTGTCATCAATTCAAAACAAATCTTTGAAATCGCCTAATATTATTAGATTCAAAAAAGCTCAAGACATTCAAAAATTGTTCTTGGATTCAAGATATATTCAAGGCATTAAAAATATTCTTGGAATTTAAACTTTGTTCATCGATTCAAAAAATATTCCAAACATTCAAAAAGATATTCTTGGACTAAAAAATGTTCTAACGATTCCAAAATTGTTCGTTGTAATTTTTTCTTGGATTCAACATATGTTCAAGGCATTAAAAATGTTCTTGGAATTAAAAAATTGTTCGTGCATTCAAAAAAGTGTTCTTGGACTGAAAAATGTTCTAGTGGTTCCAAAATTGTTCTTCGAACTTGAAGTTTGTTCTGCGATTCAAAAATTGTTCAAGTAAAAAATTGTTCTTGGATTAAGGAATTAAAAAATTGTTCAAGTCATTCAAAAGTTGTTCCTTGAATTAAAACATTGCTCAGGGATTCAAAAAAAATTAGAGGCATTGAAAACATTGTTCTTTGAAACTGAAAAATTGTTCATTGATTCAAAAGAAAATCATGACACATTTAAAAACTATTCCTGCAATCATAATTGTTCATGGATCCAAAAATGATTGACGCATTCAGAAAGTTGTTCCTGGATTAAAAATGTTCTAGGGTATTCAAAATTTGTACTTTGAATTTGAGAAGTTGTTCTTGGATTCAAAAAATGTGTTTTGAATTAAAAATTTGTTATTGGAATTTAAGTTTTGTTCTTGGATTCTAAAAATGCTATTGTACTCAAAAAATGTTCTCAACATTGAAAATTCATTCTTGGAATTCAAATTGTGTGCTAAGATTCAAAAAATATTCTTGGAATTCAAGATGGATGTATAAGATGCTATAACAGATGACAATGCATGATACAGATATGCTTGTACAAATTCATTTGGACAAAAAAGTTTGAATAAAATTGCATTAGTTAATTCACACTCTATTCGTGCTTAATTTATTTTGGACGAAATTATTATTAGATGTTGAATCAACAACGTATTCATTCTCAAATAGGTAGTTATGAAAGATCTATCCAAATAGAACAGAAAAACTTCATTAATATAAATTTAGAACAAAATATATATTTCTGACGTGATATTGCAGTGTCAGGTAGATAGGAAAATAGCAAGAAAAACAAACATGCAATCGTTTAGCACACTTGCACACTGAGAACAATTTTTTCCGCCATAGGAAGTAGACAACAACATGCTTTCTGAGGTATACGTTGATCAGACAAAAATGGAAATACACATCATCAATGTAGCATCTCTTTGTTGAAGCATCATCCAGTGCCTCCAAGTCTATCTCATTCAGGTCGAACTTCGTCATTTTGTAAGCAACAATCTGCCGAAATTGAGGAATGATTTTCTAAAACAGTAGAAAAGAAGAAAAAAGTTTGTGTCAAAAAATATAACAAAAGGTGTATGAATAATTCTCAAACTAGTTTTTTTTCAAAAAGGGGGTTCACCCCAGCCTCTGGATCAGAAGATGCATACGGCCATCTTATTAAAACAAATAAATAGGTTTCAACAAGGTCTAAAAGTCTCGAACTGTAAAAAAAGGCTCACTCAGAACCATAAAGGCTAGAACGACAAACTAGCCAGATAAGGAACGCCACAACCGGCTGGCTAAAGACAGATAGGTAAACTAATTGCCTATCCTATTACATGACTGCCATCCAAACCGGTCGAAGATATCCCGCACTATCATCTCCCAACGGATAGATCCAGTAACCAAATGCTCCCTGGCCTCCATTGGAGTGAGTAGCGACCACGAACAGATCAATGCCGTGGCTCGGAAGATAACCTGCAAAAAATGAATGCATGATGTTCTGTTAAAAACCAAATCATTTCTGCAATTCCATATAGTCCATAGCAAAGCGCATACTCCCACACGAATATGTCTCGCTAAGTCGGGCTCAATCCCATTTAAGCCACACCCCATATAACGTGTTAATAGTATGCGGTGGCATAATATTAAAAGCCATGTGAACTGACCGCCAAAGAACTTTGGCTAGCGGGCAATCAAGAAAAAGGTGCTTAATCGTTTCATTCCGCTCACAGAAACTACACCTAGTAGATCCTGTCCAATTATGCTTTGTCAGGTTGTCCTTGGTTAATATAACTTGTTTATGGACAAACCACATAAACACTTTTATTTTCAAAGGTACTTTGACATCCCAAACGTGCTTAGAGGTAGGAGTGAAGCTCGAGTAGATAACATCAATATACATTGATTTAACTGTGAACACTCCAGACCTAGTAAGCTTCCAGCGTAATTTATCGGATTGTTGGGAAAGCTGAACCTCCATCAGTCTCCTAACTAGATGGAGCCATTCTTCCCAACGATTGTCCGCTAGCGACCGTCTAAATTGAATATTAAGGGGGATAGATTGAAATATCGTTGCAACGAACACCTCACGACGTTGAGCAATCCGATATAAAGACGGGTATTGAATGGCTAAGAGTGTCTTCCGAGTCAAGTATCCTCCCAGAAACGTGTACTAGCACCGTTGCCAATAATAAACTTTGTCCTATTAAACAAGGATTGTTTGGCTTTCATCAGTCCTCTCCAGAAAGGCGAATCGGTCGGCCTAACTGTCACCTGAGACAAAGTTTTGGTCTGAAGGTACTTGCTACGAAGTATTTGTGCCCATGTGGCCTCAGTCTCATGGGATAACTTCCACAGCCACTTACTAAGAAGGCATCTGTTCTTAACTTCGAGATTCTCTATACCAAGACCCCCTTGGTCTTTCGGTCTACAGATGACATCCCATTTAGCTAGCCGGTATTTTCTTTTTAGTTCATCACCCTGCCAAAAGAAATGCGAGCAATAAAAGTCCAGTCTTTTCCTGACTCCAACTGGGACTTCAAAGAACGATAAGAGAAACATAGGCATACTCGTGAGCACCGAATTAATCAAAATCAATCGGCCTCCGTATGACATGAGCTTGCCCTTCCAGCAACTCAGTTTCTTTTCAAATCGGTCTTCGATGCATTTCCATTCTCTATTCGTGAGCTTACGGTGGTGGATTGGTATACCTAGGTAAGAAAAAGGTAACGCCCCCAAATCACACCCAAACAATTGCCTATAAGCCTCTTGGTCATCCTTGGTTCTACCAAAGCAAAACAACTCACTCTTGTGAAAGTTAATCTTGAGCCCGGTCAATTGTTCGAAAAGGCATAACACCAGCTTCATATTTCTCGCCTTGGCCAAATCATGCTCCATAAAGATGATTGTATCATCAGCGTACTGAAGGATGGACACATCTCCATCGACAAGATGAGGTACCAAGCCACCTACTTGACCATTCTCCTTAGCCCTTCCTATCATAATTGCTAACATGTCAACCACAATGTTAAACAGGATAGGGGACATCGGATCTCCTTGTCTTAGGCCTTTATGTGTCTGGAAGTAGTGACCAATATCGTCATTCACCTTAATTCCAGCACTTCATTTTTGCGTAAACGATTCAACCTGGCGGCGCCAGGCTTCATCGAAACCTTTCATACGCAATGCCTGCTGGAGAAATGGCCATTTGACTTTATCATACACTTTCTCGAAATCCACCTTAAAAATAACTCCATCTAATTTTTTTGAATGGATTTCATGGAGCATTTCATGAAGGACAACCACCCCTTCAAGGATGTTTCTATCCGGCATGAAAGCAGTTTGGGACTGTTGCACCACAGAATGCGCAATCTGTGTGAGCCTATTAGTCCCGACCTTGGTGAAAATTTTGAAACTAACATTGAGAAGGAAGATCGGCCTGAACTGCTCAATTCTCACAGCATCCGTTTTCTTAGGAAGCAATGTGATTGTTCCAAAATTCAAGTGAAATAAATGAAGCTGTCCAGAGAACAGATCATGAAACATAGGTAACAAATCCCGCCAGCACTTTTTGTAGAACTCAACCGGGAAACCATCCGGTCCGGGAGCCTTATTGTTCTTCATCTGTGCAATAGCCTCAAACACCTCCTTCTCTGAGAACGGGGCAACCAAAATATCATTATCAGTAGCCGAAAGTTGAGGCACATCCTCAATCCTAGACTCATCGAGGGACACACAACTATCCTCCGGAGGTCCAAATAACTGCTTGTAATACTCGGTTATATAAGTTTTTAGGTTGTCCTGTCCTAAAATAGTTCCTTCATCTTGCTCAAGCTGAAAGATTCTCTTCTTTCTATGTTTACCATTAGCAATCATGTGAAAGAATTGAGTATTCGCGTCCCCTGGACAACTTTACGGACCTTAGCCCGCAATGCCCACTTCAATTCTTCTTCGCGAAGAAGTTCTTTCAACCTCTTCTCCGCCTCGATTTTAACCTGATGCTCTGCTGGCTGCAAAACCGTGGATTCAGCCTTTAAGTCGAGGGTCTGAATCAGAGAAAGGAGCCTGTCCTTTTCAATCTTATACACTCCACTAAGATGCTTAGCCCACCCTCGTAAGAAACTTCTCAAATACCTAATCTTATTCTGCCAACGCTCGACCGAAGTCCTCCCTCCTGCACCCTTAGCCCATTCCTTGGCAATCAGGTCCAAGAAACCTTCGCGTTCAAACCAGGCCATCTCGAAAGAAAAGGTATTTTTGTTTCCAACGTGGCTCGGCTCCCCTGAGTCCATGAACAATGGAGTGTGATCGGAAATTCCACGCGAGAGGGGTTGTACCGTTACAAGAGGGTACTTCTATTCCCACTCAACGCTCGCGAGAACTCGATCAAGCTTTTCATATGTCGGATTTGGCATAGCATTAGCCTAGGTGAACTTTCTACCAGAAAGCTCGATCTCCCTCAGATCCAAGCTTTCAATAATAGTATTGAACATAAACGACCACCTGCCGTCAAAATTATCATTATTCTTCTCCTCTCTCCTCCTAATGATATTGAAGTCACCTCCAACTAAAATTGGAAGCTGCTCAGACCCACAGATTCGAACAAGGTCCGCCAAAAACTCCGGTTTAAGCTCGGGCTGTGCGGCACCGTATACCGCCACCAAAGCCCAGTTGAAACCATCGGCTTTAGACCTGGCTCGAAACTTAACCGTGAAGTCTCCCATCACTACACTTCGGACTTCTAACGAGTCGCATCTCACACCAAGCAAGATCCCACCCGATCTTCCACTCGGAGGAAGGCAATGCCAATTGAACTCAACACCTCCCACCAGAGAGGCAAGAAACTGAGGCGCAAAGTTTTCACGACCAGTTTTCGAGAGAGCAACAAAATCTAACCGATGCTCCAAGGATGCCTCAGCAAGGAACCTTCTTTTAGCCAAATCTTTCAGACCTCTGCTATTCCAAAAGATTCCTTTCATACTTCATCATGAAATTTTTTGGCAGTCCAAATCCTAGCACTCCTACGAACCACAGAATTGGGATAAATCTTCCGTTTCCACTTGCGCTTAGGTTTACTAGGTTCTTCCACCCGGTCCTCATAACCGGGCTCAGAGGCACTATCTACTGCATTGTTTAGAGGAACATCATCCTCCTCACACTCATGGTCGGATGGTGCTAGATCCGCACACATATTATCAAGCACTCGGACCCCCAACGCCTCAATCTCATCATCATTCATGGGTTTTACTGCAACCAGATTACGAATAGTCTCTAATGCCCGTTCCGCCTCCAAATCTAAAAGATCATTAACCGACTTGGAAATTTCACTATCATTAGCCCCTAGAGAAACTCCTATTTGGTTTGCATTATTTATAATTTCCTCATTGGAAAAATGCAATAAAGAATTGGAAATGTTGACGGACATACCAGTAGTAATCTCAGCATCACGAAGCTTGGCCGCCCTCATAGCGCACCTCAGTTGCATGTCATCAACCTCCGGGTTGTCCTGGAGACGAGAACTCATTCGACGCCCTGCCGAGATCGGATCGGGGATCCCACCAAACGAAATCACCTCCTCCCGTGTGAAACCTCGCGCTGAAGAATCAGCCAAACATACCGGAGGAGGCAATGGAGGGCTCACACGCCCTGCAGACAGGACGCCGGGGGAGGGAAGCACTGGCTCCGCCGGCCCAAACTCTCCTCCCGCCCGGACTGTGTGACCTGAGGTCGTTGATGGCCTGACTGGCGAAGGAGGAGGAGGAGTGGAGGCCACCTGCCCCAGACCCGTCCCCAGCCGCACCGGAGAAGCGGCCACAGTAGCCGCCACCGTAGGAGAAGGGGCCGGGTCCGCCTGACCCATGCGGCCTCCCCTACGGCCGACCATCGTCGGCGTCACCGGTCTCTCCGGCGCCAGGAAAAGAGAAGGAAAGGCCGAGGCCACCTGCCCCGAACTCCCCTCCCCAGGCCGAACCTCCGAACCTGACGTCGTTTCCCGGCCCGAGACCACTGGGGTGGTGGTAACCACCTGAGGCTCCAACTCCCTAACCCCTTCCAAGGTCGTCGCCAAGAGCGTCCCCAACAAGCCATCCACCACAGGACCAACCACAGCATCAAGCTCCAACGGCGGTAGCATACACTCAAAGCTATCATCAGAATCCACCCGGTCGCTCCAAAGCCTGGGAGGGGCCGACGCTGGCTCAAAGGACCCAAACCGCAACGTACTCATCGGTACCGACGGAACCGGGGTTGGCTCTACGCCGGATCCATCCCCGGGCAACTGAGCAACCGAACCCGAACCATTGGTCCTCTCACGCCCCGCCTCATCAGTCGGGTCCCCACTAGCACCGGCGTCACCATCCCCCTCGTGCATATCCACATCAGTCCCAGTAGCCGCGTCGGCAAACAGCTCAGAATCCTCAAACTCAATCTCAAGCGGAAACATTTCTCCCCTATAAAACCAGTTGACCACATCCGGGACGAACTCGATGTCTAGAACACCCACTAAGAGCCGGGCCACCCCATGGGCGCGGGTGAATGCCATATCCACTTTCTCAGTCTTTCCAGCCATCATACCCAGACTAGCCACAACTCGAGCATCTGTCAAAGACTCAGATGGGGCCCCTGAAAACCGCAGCCACACCTGAGTGAGCGGTTTTCCCTTAGGCTCCACCTTCTTCCACTCGTGAAATTCCAGAATGCATTTAGTACCAGGGACCTTGCACAACCCAAAACTTAGCAGCTTCTGCAAATCGTCCACCGTTGGGAAATCAACCCTAAACACATTGTCCTCAATCTGGACCAGCTCCCACTGAAAATCACCTGGGGCCAGTTCCTGAAGTCTCTGCACAATTTGAGCCTCAGACACCACTCCGTGGGTAGCTTTCACAATTCCAGTAGTCAAGCTCTGAGTCTCAACCGGAATCTCTCTCGCCGCCGGAGACTCAAAGAACGTGAGCTCAGCACAATATACTCCATACATCATGAGAGCAGGAGCCTGATCACGCAGAACCGGGCAGTCCCCCATAGTATGAGTTGTCTTACCACACGAGCCACATAGTTCTGCCATGCACTCAGCAATAAAGTGACCCTTCTCGCCACATCGATAGCAAAGCATATTTTCCTTCTTACGCGCCCACTTGGACGCCCTCTCAGACTCAGACCTGTCCCCTGCCTCAACAACAACTCCAGTCGCAGGAACCTCCACATTGGCCAAAGTCGTCACTACCTCCATCGCCTGGCTAGGCAATTCGGTCGACTGCACGGGATCGACTGCCATATCCAACGCCTGATGGTCTACCCCGACCGGTGGCGGAGGAGGTCTGCGGTACCGACCACGTCCACCATGATGCCACGGTAGCCACCTCTCTGCCGGTAGTTCGGACCTGTAGCACCCTCGACAAAACCACCCGCCGGACCAAGGAATGGTCTCTCATCAGAACCATCACTCTGCCATGCATAGCCGCGTCCACCTCCCGTAGACGACGATCCACGGTGCTGGCCATCCCCGTAAGTATCAAAACCATTGTCTCCCCACTGTCCTCTGGGCGGCCCATCAGTTACTCCATCACCCGCGTTCATCCACGTCTGCGTTGGGCCCGAACGTTTTTGCGTCGGCCTCGCGACGTAGTGCGGCGGTGGCGCGGCACGAGGCAGCGGCAGCGCAACACCCCACCCCACAGCCACTGGCACCAGAGGATTCAGAGGAGGGGCGCCGCTCCCCGCAGCCGCATAGACCGGCGTGGGAGGCCGCAATCCACCACGCCCGACAGCCGGCAACACCCCGGTCGGCAACGCCGGACGCGATCCGTGCGGGACTCCTCGTCCATCATTCCCCGGGCCCTAAAGCGGCGGCCGGGCACCAAGGCCACCACCCCGACCCGAGGCAGCAGCAGGGACCGGAGCCGGCGGGCGGAGGCTGAGTGCTCCAGCACCACGGCCCATGGCCGACGGGTTTGCACTGGCCGGTGCCACTCCCCGGCCCGCCGCCTGCACTACTGAGGGCGCCGCTGCACGGCTGGCCCCAGGGGCAACGGCACCACGGCCGGTTCCCGCGGCCGGCGGCGGCACCACCACTCCACGGCCACCACCAGAGCCAGCCGGCGGCACGACTCCGGCGCGGCCCGTCCCAGCCGGCTCAGTCGTGCTCTTCCCCACCACCCCACGACCCGCCATGGGTTGTAGCGGAGGGATTCGACGGGTGCGGCCACCACGATTCACACGTCAAAGAGGAGGCCGACGAAGGAAAACCCTACGGCGCGTGATGGAACAAGGAGGATCAGAATGATCGCTGCATGCACCTCGCACGTAGTCGATCGACACATCCATACAACCCACAGATTCCGGCCCAACCGAAACCGGCCCAACTGCCGCCTCTTCGCATGGGGCCTCATACCCAGCCGAAGATGGCCCAGTAGCCACCGGTGGCCCAGCAGCGCCAATCAAGGCATTCAAACGCGCTGCCCTAGTGGCCGCGATCCCGAGTGAAGCCGCGGGCGCCGCCTGCTGCCGGCCGGCCGCCGCACGGCCTCTCTTCTTCTTCCTGACTACAACGGTCCACGCCTCTGGTCTAACCAAATCAAATACAGTAAGTTTTGGGAGACTAACCTTGGGTAACGGGCCCTTCCATGGCCGAGGAGCAGCCGCCGCCGTCCTCCGATGTACGATACGCCGGAGCAGCTCCGCCTTCTCTCCGGGACGCAGGTCATCCCTCGCCGGATCGTCAGGAGGGACGACCGCCTCGACGAGCTCTGCCACCTCGTCCTCGTCGTAGCCGGGACCAAACGCTTCACAGATCACGTCGGAAGGAGTCGGCGAGTAGGCCGACGAGCCGCCGGAGCGCCCGCCGTCTTCCTCATCGTCCCCGCTGCCATCATCCGCTAGCGCCCAGAAGCGCCCGCCCACCCTCCGGCGATCACCGGAGGCACGCGCACTGGCCGGCTTTCGAAGAGCCCGGCGTCATCTCTCGATCCATTCTTGTTGTGTTCATCAAATCAACCATGTCCGTGGCCGGGACCTGATCAACCTGCACACAATGCCCAACTACAACAACATAGTTATCCAAGGAAAAACGAAGCCCTACCTTGATCTGATCGTCGTCCGGTAGGTAATCGCCAGCCAACACATCGTTTTCCATATCCAGCAGAGCCATCCATCGCGACGATGGAGTGAAACGAAGACACCCCACGATCCAAGTGTCGGGATCCGTCTCGTCAGCGAAATGGACCTGCCACTGCCGCCACCTCGACAGCTCTCCTGTGATCTCACCATCCGTCTTGTCGCCAAGATCCGTCCCCGCCGCCGCCGCTCGAACCGCCCCTTCACCCGGCGGCGCCGCCGCACTAGAGGAAGGAGAGTGAACCGACGACGTCAGGAGAGAGGGATCCACCGCGTTAGATCTCCGCGATGAGCCGCTGGCTGCAACGGCGCCGACCCCGAAGGGCGACGGCGTCTCGTCAGGCGGCCGCATCTGGCGGCGGTGGATGTTAACGCGTCGTGAATCTGTTTTCGTCCCAGGACTTTTTCTAGTCCCAACTAAAAAGTTCCTGAACCGTCTGCACTGCAGCCCGTGCTGCTTCCGGTGCTGCTCCTCAAACTAGTTACTCTTCTTTTAGGGAAGTAAATCAGATCAACAAGCAACTAGCTAGTGCTTTTTCAAGGTAGCAAGTGGCTACTGTTTAATTTACCTCACAAAACTTGCAGACTAGAGAGGTGGATGCTAGTTAAGCTGCTAAACATACATGAGGTGCCTCAGGTTAAATTAACCTAACAAGCAGGTTATAGTAGCAGCTAGTACATGCATATAGCAGAGATACAGAGCTCTCGAGTGGAGATGATCACCGGCGATATATAGAGTGGTCGTCTCCGGCAAAGAGTATGTGTGGGGGTCAAGATCATTACTAACAGTAGTACAATATAAAAAGGAAAATAGTTGAAAAGAAGTAGCATTGTTGACAATAAATCAGAAAAACTTATAACATCAAAGTTCTTCGTGATTTTCCCATCCCATAACTCCATGTAAATGAATCCATACAGAGCAAAGTTGTGGTTGCACATGTCAAATAAAAAAAGTTAGGTGAATCACTTGAAAATGCCTCTTAAATATATTAGAAAAAAAATTACAAGAAGAATATACACGATTAGTTAACTCGGGTGTTTTCCTTCAATGGGCAGTTCTCAAGGGAAGTGCAAACAGAATCTTCAACATTTATTAATTTCGATTCAGAAAGACTTGAAAAGAGTGTTGGGTTAGTAATCTAAATAAAAAGAGAAATTTGAGTATGCGCAACAACACTACCATGTTGATATCAACTAGACAGTACATTATCTGGACACTTTATTTAATAGGTGACAGCCACCTACCACACAAATCCACACAAGAAAAACATAGACAATGGAAAATACGAAAAAGAAAACAAACCAGGATTGATGTTATCTTGTTGATTTGCTGTCGAGTGATAAAATTTGATGAATCTAAGAAACTGATTGTTTCAAACAGATTGTTCACACAAAAGAAGGTCCAGTGGAATGCCACAACTCTACGGAAATAATGTTGTCTTAGAAAGAATGAGAAGAGGATACCACTATATGTACAAGCACCATATGTACAAAACAAGCACTATATGCTTGGCACCACAATTCCACTGTATGTACAAGCACCAGACCTAAACCAAATATCCACCCCTAGCTTATGGCCAAAAGTGCAAGCAGCAGAACTACAATAGTTCAGCTACTCCCTCCGGTCATTTTTACTCTGCATATTAGGTTTGTCTAAAGTCAAACTCATCAAAGTTTGACCAAGTTTATACAAAAAATTATTAACATTCACATAACAACACAAATATCATTTGATCCATCTTGGAATATATTTTCGTATTATATTTATTAGGTATTAGAGATGTTAATATTTTCTAATATGAATTTGGTCAAACTTAGTAAAATTTGACTTCAGACAAACCTAATATGCAAAGTAAAAAGGACCGGAGGGAGTACTACCTGATGAAACGTTTTACCTTCGCCCTGTAGAACAACGATGATCTACTGAATTTGAGCGGAACATGCCAACAGAAAATGAAACACATGGCGAATACAGTTAGGAAACTTAAAAAAAAGGAACCCACAAAGCTGACCAAGGGGGAGTGGAGATATGACAAACCTGCCCCAAAATTGAAGTGATATCCTAGGGAATAACACGCCAACACCGTCTGCCAACAAAAAGAAGAAATCAAGAAACCCTAGCTTTTATCAAAGAGATATGTCGGATAGGAAACCAAATAATCAACGTGAGAAAGGGGGTGAGATAGATGAAGAAGAGCCATCCACCTGCCGCCCAAGACACGAAGCGGGTGAGAAGCGAACGACGGAGAAGAATCGAGAGGAAGAGGGGAAACAGAAGAGGGAGGAAGAGAAGGAAACAGAAGGGGGTCGACGAGGGGAACCGGTCGTGCTGCAAAAAGGGCCGGCCCAAGTACTGGCGAAGGATTTCCCAACTTTCTGACCATATATTCCCCATTAATTTGTATGTTTCAGACTGGGCCACTTTAAGCCCATGTGTAGTACCATAAATTCTGGTCTATTGTGTCATTCTAAGCCCATGTGGAGTGAGCTTTTTTATTGGGCTTCATTCCCCCCCCCCCCCCCCCCCCCCCCCCCCCAATGATAGCCCATGTTACACGAATCATCATCCACTCCCTCCGTTTTTAATTTTTTGTTTTATTTTAGAGATTTCAAATGAACTACCACATACGAATGTATATAGACATATTTTAGAGTGTAGATTCACTCATTTTGCTCCGTATATAGTCACTTATTGAAATCTCTAGAAAGACAAATATTTAAAAACGGAGGGAGTAATAGAGAACTCATGTTTTACTAAAAAAAAAGAGAAACCATGTTGTTAGCAGCATATGATTTGTTCCCCACAAAAAAAAGCAGCATATGATTCGTACAGCATTGCAGTGAGATTAAAAATCACTTGTTTTATAAAAAATTGGATTAGGAAAATGTTCCAGATCATATTTTCAGCTACATAAAAATTTGGAGTACTGGTATGTTCTCAGTAACAGTAAATTGCTGGAATTAGTCAATGTACCCAGTAACTAATTTCCAGTAGCACTACATTCTAGTACTCCCTTCGTCTGAAAAACCTTGTCCCTTGGTACTCCCTCCGTCCCAAAATTCTTGTCTTAAATTAGTCTAGATACGAATGTATCTTGTCTTAAATTTATCTAAATACGAATGTATTAAATCACGTTTTAGTATTAGATACATCCGTATCTAGATTAATTTAAGACAAGAATTTTGGAACGGAGGGAGTACTAAATACATCCATTTAAGGAACAATCTTTGAATAATCTTTTTGAGACGGAGGAAGTATACAATATGACTGCACACAAATAGATCACAAACTAGCCCTTTACATTTTAGTATTAAACCGCATTTCTACACCTCAATCCCCCAAGTTAATCAAACTTCGCTGTAGACTCTGTCTCAGCATAGATCCAAGTCTCCAACAGATCATGGCGATCGACTGAAACGGGGACATCTCCTGTCAAAATCAGATGCACCTGGCCGGGATCATGTATGAAAACGTCCATATTCAGTGAACCACTTGCTCCTCGGCCTCAACTAGTGGTTTATGAACATTGTGATTGTCATCGTCAACAGAAAATACTTTCTTCGTCTCAAAATTCTTGTCTTAATTTTTTTTAAAATCATATATATCAAGTCACATTTTAGTATTAGATACATCCGTATCTAAACTAATCTAAGACAAAAATTTCGGGACGGAGTACTACTCCCTCCATTCCTAAATATAAGTCTTTTTTGATATTTCAATAGAGACTACATACTAGGCAAAATAAGTGAATCTACATTCTAAAATATGTTTATATACATGCGTATGTAGTCTGTATTGAAATATCTAAAAACACATATTTAGAAACGGCGGCAGTACTTGCCATGATCTTTGGAACATGTTTTATTTTGATTAGCTTCGTTAGACTATGTATAATACCGCAGCTGTACAACGAATGAACCAGGCCATGATCAAGGGATTGTTCACGATCATTGGATCACATGTTCCCATCAGCTTCCTGACTTCCTGCCCGCGTTCTCCATATTAGTGGAGGACCAGCTGAACCTTTTTTATTCATTGTACTTCCTCCGTTTTTAAATATTTGTTTTTCTAGATATTTCAACAAGTGACTACATACGGAGCAAAATGAGTGAATCTACACTCTAAAATATATCTATATACATCCGTATGTGATAGTTCATTTGAAATTCCTAAAAAGACAAATATTTAGGAACAAAGGGAGTAATTGTCACTACTGATTACTTAATGTATCAGACTTGAAAAAGACTTCCGGAATTAAACTCCAGCTGGCTTTCATACATACACCGTTGACCTTGGCAATTATAGTCATGTTTCGGAAATGCATCAATGTTCAAGAGAACGATTACTGCAACTGTAACTGCCACTGATCTTGTATTTTTTTTCATTTTAAACAAACATACAGTATTGGATTAACCTAGAAAAACCCCTACATAAATCACATTTTTTGGATTTCATAAATATACTACTGCTATACCGTAGAAAACAATGGCCAAAGTTGTAATCCCTCCATTTTTATTTAGTCCGCATATTAGCTTTGATCAAAGTCAAGCTTTGTAAACTTTGAAAAAAAATATGAACAAAAATATTACTCCCTCCGTCCAGAAATACTTGTCATCAAAATAAATAAAAAGGGACGTATCTAGATGTATTTTAATTCTAGATACACCCTTTTTTGTCCATTTTGATGACAAGTATTTTCGGACGGAGGGAGTAATATATACAATAACAACTTAATAACATTAGATTTATTATCGAATGTACTTTCACATCTTATAGATTTATTATGGTAAATGTTTATATTGTTTTCTATAAACTTGGTCAAACTTGATGAAGTTTGACTTTAGTCAACTCTAATATACAGAGTAAATAAAAACAGAGAAAGTATTATGAAGATCATTGATGATCGGATCAACAACCATTAGGAGGCCCAAAGGGGTACAACATCGGGTTGTGTGGGAACCCTTGATGCAGGATGTGAGATTAACCAAAAGTATGCACAACATATCTGTCTACTCGAATAAGTTGATAAATCATCTACGATGTAACGCACGTGATGGCAAGCATAATTAATGCACACAAGATATAAATTCTCAACACCATCAAGCATATATTGGTAAGGTATAGATTTTTTATGTGTGAAAAATCGATCAACGAACCTCACTGTGAGAAGGGAATAGAGAGAAGGTTGGCGAAATATGATAGATGGTGTATCGAGCCTCACGGGCGAGCGAGTATATATAGGAGTACAGACTTGGAGGGTAAGAAGCCTCTCCTAGAGATAAGGTAGGAGACGGATTACAAATCTTAGAGTACCAAATACATGTATGCCAAATATATCTCTAACATCCCCCCCGCAGTCATAACGGCAGCGTTGCTCCTGTCGTGGACGGTCAGACTGGACAGCCGACGGGCTGACCCCCCCCCCCCCCCCCCCCCCCCCCACCCCCCCGCGCGCAGTCGTAGCGGGAGCGTCTTGGACAATGTCACATTGCGGACGTGTTGCATGTAGAGGAAGCTGACGAGTTGCTCAAGCAAGGTGATAGCCCTTTGTGCCGATTTCGATGTAGCCAAGAGCATAGGATGGTGTAGTCGTGGTCGAGGTGGCCATGCGAGGGACGCTGTGGTCGATGTCGAGTCTGGGTGGCCGGTGTCGAGGTAGTCGCTGTCGACCGGGAATAAGAGCGGCGGCGGCTAGGTTAGGAGCGCGGCAACGATGCTCGAACTAGGCGAGGAAGAACCCGACAGCGTGGCGAAGACCGACGTGGAAGGTGGCGTTCCCGCGTCTAGAAAGGTGGCGCGGCGCATACCACACATAAGTCGACGCGTGTGGACGGCGAAGTGGACCACGTGCCATGGTGCTACGGCCTGAAGGGGTGATGCAGCGGCATCACATGGGTTAGGGCGACGGCAGGGAAGACCTTAGGGTGATGGCAGGGACCGCAACACTCACTATAGCCCGATGGTGCAACGCAGCGGCAGCGAGAGGGTCGGTGCAGCCACGGGGACAGCCTGGAGCAGACGGCCTCAGGATGGCGATGGACCACGGGCCACGGCACTATGACCCG
Organism: Triticum urartu; assembly: GCF_003073215.2. Classification (NCBI taxonomy): domain Eukaryota; kingdom Viridiplantae; phylum Streptophyta; class Magnoliopsida; order Poales; family Poaceae; genus Triticum; species Triticum urartu. The sequence continues at coordinate 517,076,490 of NC_053026.1, forward strand.
AAGGGGCGACGCAGCGGCAGCGCGAGGATCGATCCAGCCGTGGGGAGAACCACGGAGCAACGGCAAAGACCGCGTGCCACGCTCGCCGCAGCCCGATAGGGTGACTCAGCGGCAGCGCGAGGGTTGGCGCAGCCACGGAGATGACTTGTAGCGGACAACCTAGTTTAGGATTTGTAATCTGTCTCCTACCTTATCTTTAGGAGAGGCTTTTTGCCCTCCAATTCCGTACTCCTATATATACTCATTCGTGAGGCTCTGATACCATGTTAGAAGGGAATGGACAGATGATTGATAAAATATGATAGATGTTGTATCAAGCCTCATGAACAAGTATATATAGAAGTACAGACTTGGAAGGCAAAAAGCCTCTCCTAAAGATAAGGTAGGAGAAGGATTACAAATCTTAGATTACCAAATACTACATGTAAATCAAATATATCTCTAACACTCGCTAATGTATAGAGTATTTTTTGGGGATCCGTTTTCCCCCTTGCTTTTCAATTTGGCGGCTGATGTTCTTGCTACCCTGGTGCAAAGGGCGCAAAAACAAGGATTTATCAAGGGAGTGTTGCCTAGGTTGTATTCAGGAGGTCTAAATATTTTGCAATATGCGGATGATACTATTTTCTGTTTTGAAGATGACCTTGAGGGGGCTAGGAACCTCAAGATAATTTATGTGTTTTTGAGCATTTGACCGGTCTGAAGATTAATTTTTTAAAAAGTGAAATTTTCTGTTTCGGTGAAGCTTTGGAGAAACAAGCTGACTACGCCGGCATTTTTACTTGTGCTATTGGGGGCTTCCCTTTTAAGTATTTAGGTCTTCCCCTGCATTATAAAAAGCTTTGTAATGCTGACTGGAAGCCAGCGGAAGAAAAAGTAGAGAAAGGAGCTGCATCGTGGCAGGGTGCTCTTTTATCTATGGGTGGTAGGCTTATCCGTACTGAAACTTGCTTGAGTAACGTCATTAGTCATTTACTTAACTTTTTTCGTCTACCAAAGGGAGTAGGCAAAAGAATCGACTTCTTTCGATCTCGGGTGCTTTGGCAAGAGAAAGAGGGGGTTAGGAAGTTTCATTTAGTTAACTGGCTTGATGTCTGTCAACCTAGAGACCAAGGGGGGTTGGGTGTTACTAATCTGGATATTAAGAATATTAGTCTTTTGTGTAAATGGCTCTGGAAACTTGAGAATGAAGATGGGGATTGGCAGGAGATGATTAGAGCAAAGTATTTGAAGAGGAAAACTTTGTCTCAATGTGAGTCATCTTCTGCCAACTCTCATTTCTGGAATGGTATCATGAGTGTTAAAGATATCTTTTACAAATGTTGTCAGAGAATTGTTGGAGATGGGTGTAAAACTAGATTTTGGGAAGATGCTTGGATCCACAACAAGCCTCTCTGTCAACTTTTTCCTTGCTTGTACAAACTTACTTTCCATCAAAACATCACGGTTGCTAAAGCATTTGAACAAGATTTTAACTGCATTAGATTTAGGAGATGTTTATATGGGGAGACATTGGATATGTGGAATAAACTTCTAGATATGTGCAGTCAGGTTGTTCTGAGTGAGGAACCTGACAAAGTCAAATGGCTTTTGACCAGCTCTGGCCAATTCTCTGTTAAATCTCTTTATCAATATATTATTGCTAGGAGAGTAGTGTTCCCTTTTAAGCTTCTGTGGAAACTGAAGGTACCTTTGAAAATTAAGGCTTTTATTTGGTTAGTTATCAAAGGGAGGATCCTGACCAAGGACAATTTGTGTAAAAAAGGCTGGAAAGGCACCAACAAATGTGAATTTTGTGATGCCAATGAATGTATTGACCATCTGTTTTTCACTTGCTCTTTTGCTCGGTTTCTTTGGAATGTAGTTGGGAGTGCTTTGGGAAATCCCCAAACACCCCTGTCATTCTTTGACTTTTGCCAGAATTGGCTTCCTAAGTATACTGGGAAAGATAGAGTGGTTATAGCTATTGGTACGGCTGCTTTATTATGGTCGATCTGGAAAACAAGAAATAAATCTTGCTTTCAAAGTTCTTTACCTAAAGATCCTACTGATATTATCTTCTCCTTATGTTCTGTGTTGGATTCGTGGGGTGTGCTACAGAAAAGAGGAGTGCAAAAAACTCTTAAGGAAGTGACCAAGAGGTTGGCCCAGATAGCGAGGGACGTCTTCAAGCATGCTTACGGCTGGGGGCCTGCTGTACGGAGGCTCTGTTGATCAAGTGGTGATAGATGTAGAATTTGCGATGATCTCTCTCGTTCTTTTGCTATAGCACCCTGTAGGTGCAAAGTTTGGTATCTCAGGTTGTAGTGAGTTATTTCACCTGATGCAAAAATGTAGCTTTTTTGTTGATGAGCTTCAAGTTGTTGTAGCATCCTGTAGGTGCAGATGAAGTGCCTCAAGATGTAGGAGTAGTTTTTTTTTCATGATGCATATGTTAGGTATCGAAAGAAGTTAAGTATGTATGAAACTTGATTCGTATGCTGTGACTTCATTTTCATAATGAAAATGGGGGCCGTGTGGCCCCTCTAATCAAAAAAAATATTTTTTAATATAAATTTGGTCAAACTTTACAAAGTTTGACTTGACACAAACCTAATATGTAGAATAAGAAGGACTACAGGGAGTAGGTGTGATTTCGTTTATTCAGTGGTGTTAGTTCCACATATATCTGCAGTCCCTGCCTGCCCCCATTTATTCATCATTAGCAATATTTGTTTGGTTGGGGTAAATGGCTGGGCAGTACCAACAAGAAAGAAAGGCAACACTATCTGGCCCACGAGGACTTTAAGAACAGATTCAGCACCAAGTATAGAGAAGAAGAGATTCTGCCCGCATTGTTTGCATGCAGTTGCGGACACGATCAAGTGTCAGTCAGGATGAATCCGCAAGCTCGAGCTATCCACGCACTGTGTTTGTTGTCGGTTATCATACAGAGTATTCATACTAGTCCTACTACCACGCGTTGCCTGACAAGGTCAGCCGCGAGCAGAATCTCGCTGCATGAGCCGTTTGCTGGCAGGCAGAGGCAGGGCATGAAGCAGGGTATGCATGGTAGCAGAGCTTCAGAAAGAGATGCAGATATGGTTGTTGGTACGAGCCTGCATTCAAT
>NC_053026.1:517080598-517098786 GCF_003073215.2 Triticum urartu
ATATAGGACAAGGTCCAATTTATTAGAGAGAGGACGAGAATGCTATGACGTTTCATTCCACTGTCTATCTGACATGCTTTCAAATGATCATATCTATCCGAGTCATGCTCATGGTACACTAGTAAAAAAGGGGGCTTTGGTCCAGGCCGGGTAAGCCCATTAGTCCCGATTCAGTCCAGAACCGGGACCAATGGATGCATTTATCCCGGTTCGTGCGGCTAAGGCATTAGTCCTGGTTCACCTGGACCCTTTAGTCCCGGTTGGTGGCACCAACCGGTACTAAAGGTTAGACCTTTAGTCCCGGTTGGTGCCACCAACCGGGACTAATGGGCTTTGAGGCATTAGTTCCGGTTCATGGCACGAACCGGTACTAAAGGTCCCATTTTCAAACTCTCTCCCCCCCCTGTGGACCGCCTTTTCAGTTTTAGAAAAAACAAAAGAAAATGATGGAAATGTCAAAAAAATAAAATAAAATAAGTTTCCCATGTGATATGTGGTCTAGTTGTTGGGAAAATTTACAAATATGAATTTCGACTTTATTTACAAAATCTCTCTGGAATTTGTAAAATGGGCATAACTTTTGCATACGAACTCGGATTAAAAAGTTTTTTATATGAAAAATCATCTACTCGAAAAGTTACATCCGATGGAGACCGCCTACGGCCTGTTTGCAAATTTGTAGAATCCTCAAATTCCAAAAGGAAAAAAAGTTATGCTCAAATTTCAGTTTTTTTTTAAATTTTCATTAAATCTGGTCAAACTATGGTCAAACTACTTATTCAAGAAGTATTAGTGTTACTAAATAATTATTCAAGAATATTAGTGTTATTAAATAATTATTTCAGTTTTTTTGAACTTTGGTCAAATCTGGTCAAACTATGGTCAAACTGTGGTCAAACAATGGTCAAACTACTTATTCAAGAAATATTAGTGTTACTAAAAAATTATTGTTTTTTAGAACAATAGTTTCAAAATCAAACAGTGAAATGTGTGACTTCATGCTCAAGCTAAACTCCTGAGGGTTAATAGGATTAACATCTTACTATTGTCAGGAAAACGACGAGTGCAGACTTGGAAACGAGGGAGAATAGAACCCGGAAGTTAAGCGTGCTCAGGCTGGGGGAGTGGGAGGATGGGTGACCGTGTGGGAAGTTAGATGATTTGAAATGATGAAGGGTGATTAGAGATTAAATTGAGGAGGGGTGATTAGAGATTAGAGGTTAAAATAAAAAAAAAATTTAAAAAAATTTCAAAAAAAAATCAGAAAATTTCCTTTAGTACCGGTTGGTGTTACAGTCCCGGTTCAAACCAGAACCGGGACTAAAGGCCCTTTTTCTACTAGTGGTAATGCATTCATAGGCGAAAGAAATTCATACAGACTCCACAAGAAAGCTATATATACAGTGGCATCGAAACGAAGCATCATCACCGTACATTTAGCTAATGTGTGTTTTTCTATGATCTCTGGAAAAAGTCCGAAGTCCAGAATATTTTTCGTTGCACATGTCATTTTGGTTGACTACTTATTGCACAACCTCAACTTCATTTGTTCTGTCCAACTACTTAATGGTACATCTTTTCCAGTTACATATACAGATATCGTTTTTCAATTTGGACTTGAACCTGCAATTGCAGCAGATACATCTTTTTTCACAACCCTAGAGGGTAAAAACTACTTCCTACGCCAAATGTACTAATATATTGGTTGTAATAGCATCTTCACCCGCCAAAAAAAGGTTGTAACAACATCCTATATTATGGGATGGATGAAGTACCAGTTTGCATGTTTCCGAGATCTGCTTGATATAAATAGAGTTGAGTTAAATTTGGCTGGGATGAATTGGGTCCTAGGTAAGCTCATTTCAGTGGATGGAAGCTATGGACATGGGAGAATAATTGTGCAGTAATATATAAAGAATATGTATAAGTATCTGGGAGCAAAGCATAAGAACAAAAGGAGCATGATAATGACAAATCATCGAAGTAGTAGTTGGCTGCATGTTCGATGGTCAGAGCGATTGCTTAAGTTGAACTTTTGTTTTTCGGTGCTTAAGTTGCAATGGTGAATGGTAATTGTAACTGCATGCCGGCGTTTGCTAGTTCTACTTTTATTGTGAAGATGCATGCGTGCAAGGTAGTGCATCTATGGAAAGTTGAAAATGTGTGTTTGTCTGATGAGGCATCCATGTGTATACGCAGGCAAGCTGCGATCCACCGTATCAACTAGCAGTAACTATTGTGTCAAGGACACACATGAGACATGCATAACGTGGCTCTATAAAAGCAGGAGGCCACGAGCTAGAGCAACAAAGCGCATGCACCATAGTGATGAGCTATAGCTAGAGTCTGTAAAGTTTTCACCGGCTTAGGTAGGATTGGGAGGCAATAGGAACTTAGATGTGTAACAAAATCAACCAGTTTGCACGACGTTGAGCTTTTCGTTGTCAACAAATACTCTTGTCTCTTGTCCGTGATGGACAGTTTGGGAGTTGGCTTTGGATTATGCTTGAGAAACTTAGCTCGCGAGCTGAAGAACAGTATGGACATGCTCGTTTCCTCTCTAAGCAGGAGTCCACATCCCAGTAGGTTCTGACGTTGATATAGAGCGGACTTGATTCCGCGCACCAGGCGTGAGAAATCAAGTTGGTTGGCATGGGCAACCAATTGATTCCGTCGCACCAGGCGTGATGTTCCTTATCGAGCTCATTCAAAATTTTGTTTCAAAATTCAATAATTTGAAAAATGAAAAAAATCCCAGTAAATCATAATGATACCCACTACTAGTGTGATAAAAAAATCGATCTCATTTGGAGCACACGTTTCGGAGATATTTGCAATTTTAGTTGGCTCATGCAAAACCCACAGGGTAGATGTTCTATGCAAAACCAACAGTCACAGTTTGGGGTTTATGCAGTTTCCTCGGGTAACTTTGCTAGTTTATCAACCACTAGCACTAACTATTGGCTGAAGAAAGCACATGAGCAAGCATACTTGCGTAATGAGGCTTTATAAAAGCAGCACGAGGTCACCAGCTAGCTAGAGCGCTAAGCTGGTGTGGTGGTGTGTCATGATATAGATGGTTGGTGGTGTCTCCAGAAATGAATGCCGGGGCGGCGGCCGCGGATGGCGGTCCGCATGGTTGGCCCTTCTACAGGCATCGTGGTAGCGGTGGCAGCTATGCGTCTTGGTCGTATGGGCGGCCAGGGGTGTCGCTGCGGGTAGCTTGGGCTCGTTCGATGTCGGTTGCAGTGGTGACGCCCAAATCCCGGTCTGGAGATTTGTGCTCGCTGCGGCGGTTCTAGATGCCTCGTGCTGACATGGGGCAGCTTCCGAGCCAAAGCTTTGCGCTTTGGTGCCGACGGCGGTAACGCCCAGGATGCCACTCTCCTCTTGAGAATGTTTTCGTAGTTCTCCTCTTCGTGTCAGGTTTTGGGTGAAGACACTTGTTTGTTTCGGACTCGACAGTTCAGACGCTTTGCACCGTTCTCCCTCCTAGGGTCGTTGTCGTGGAGCTTAGGTGTCATTGTGCGTGTTGTGGCGTTGTATCCAGACCTCCTATATATGTTTATTTTGGGAACATAGTCACATGGCTTCTATGTTGTCCGGTTCTCCCTCTTAGAGGCACCCAAGTGTTTGCTATATGGTCAGACAACACACTTCATCGCAAAAACACAGTTGTTAATGTTTACTCAGATTGTGCTAGCATCTCCTGCTTTTCATAGTTCAAGATACCATTATTTAGTAATGAACTTTCTTTTGCAAGAACTCGAACTTGATCTCCGCTATTTTCTTATCTCAGTGTTTGTATTTATGTAGATTGTTGGGTTTAGTTGTCTTGTTGTTGTTGTTGTTGTTGTTGTTGTTGTTGTTGTTGTGCTCTTGAAGGAAGAAACCAAAGGGTAGGAATAAAGGGAGCATGATGCCGGCAACTCATCTAGGCAGTTGGCTCAGGGTGTGCAAAACCGAACCGAAAACAAAAAACCAAACCGAACAGAAATTTCGGGTTTTTCAGGTTTCAGGTTCAGTTCCCAAATATAGAAACCGTTTAACATTCGTTTTTTTCGCTTAGAAACCGGACGGTTTTTAGTTAAACCGAAATAACCAAAGCTAGCTTCGGTGTGTGTTAAACAACCGAAGAGCTAACCCGATCCTTCCCGTCACCCCTCCTTTTATAGCTATCCACCCATCTCGCTGTTGCTCGCTCCACAAGGTGGTACTGAATTGTGCAACGCGGTTGGCGCACGAGCTGGAGGCTGGCATTTGGGCCTGGGCCTTGGGCTGCCTAGCGCATGAGCTAGAGGCTGGCACGGCGCTTGGACCAGGAGCGTGGAAGCTTTTTCTAAATAAAAGGAGCGTGGAGTCTACAGCCTACAAGTTAGCGAGCCAAATGCTATTCGGCGCCTTAAGCGCCGAATACAGGCAAATTGGTACAGGGCGCACACCCCCTGTACACTGCGGGCCGGCCCATCCCACTTCCTTCTACTATTATGTTTTTCTGTTTCTAAAATCCAAAAAATAGTGCTTTCGCTGTGAATCCAACCGTGTTTGTTTCGTTTAAGTAGGGAGCGTACCAACCAATTGGATCAGAAGACCAGCTGTGCTAGAATAGTTCTAGGTATTCTTTATAAAATGAACCGTGTTTGTTTCGTTTAAGTAGGGACCGTGGCGGTGGCTCATCGTCGGCCGCCTCTGCAATTGGCTTGTCTCCCGTGCTTACCTCTGGAGAGCTGGTTCGTCTACCACAATGGCGGCGATCTCCTTTTTCTCGACAACAGAATGTCCATAGGTCGTCTACCACAATGGCGGCGATCTCCTTTTTCTCGACAACAGAATGTCCATAGGGCTTTGGAGCCGACAGAAGCCATGGCGAGAGTGTTGCCGAGAGCAGATAGGGAGCAAAGGAGGTTGGATGCGGCTGTTGCCGGGGACTAATGTTCAAATAGAGACCGGAAGGCAGGCCAAGCGGCGAGGTGGTTAATGGTGGCCGACACACACACACGGACGGGTGGGGTTCACATGAGGGCGTCGGAGTAGGTTCCTCGGCAACCGCACACATTTAATGGAGGGAGGCAGACATACGTGTTGCTATTTGAACACGAAGAAGGCGCGTGCACCTGGCATGAGAGACGTTCTCGGCCGGTGCGCCGCTTTCAATGTCGGCTCTGGTGACAGGTCGTGTTTGCTTTGTACTGGCATGAATGCGACGTTAACCGCTTTGGGCGGGAAACCAAGCTGGCCATGGAGAGAGTTTTTGGGTGGGCGAGGGTTGCCGGACGTCCATTTGGCTGCGATCCAGACGCCCCCCCCCCCCCCCCCCCCCCCGCGCGGTTTGTGCGAAAAATAACTTCAACCTCAGAACCATCGAGTGGACCGATACAAAACCATATTAGATGGCAAAACACATTTGGACCGCACGGTCCGGATGGTTGGGGGCAATTTAAGGATCTGTGTTGAAGATGCCCTTGCTGCTTCAATTTGTATAAGCGGGCCATTGATGACCGCACGGATCCAAGCGTACACTTATTTAAAACGAGCAAGTGCAAAGCATAAGCACTAGTACTTACATTGGTGTGCTTAGTTTGTGCATATGCTCGAGCGGCACACCTCCCTTTCTTAATAGTAGTGGTTTTGTACCTAGCTAGCAGGTCTCATCAACGGTACTATACGAATAGGAATGGGAGGTATCGAGAAATCACACACGCGAGTTTCGCGAGGCATGGTCGCTGGAGGTGCATACGGATCAGCTTGCACATACATCGCCTAAGACGTGGTAGCAGTTGATTTCATAGACGTAGGCGCGATGCTAAGGAACGGCCTGAAGGGACGTACATTGAGTTCTTCTCGATCATTGCGTGGTAGCCTACCTGTTTGGATGAAACCCAAACCCAAATCTGTCGATTCATCTCCTTGTTGCACATTAGTTGTACGAAAATGATATCAACGGTCTCTCACTTTGTAGAATGCTATAACGTTTGCTTTCGACTTGCAATATGGGTAATGGAGTTTTGGACGTCTTCAACTCTTCACCATCTGCCAGATTTATTTATTTTCTTTTTTTCATGTTATATTACCTCATGCTTTCTCTGGAGTTTCATAAGTAGTATGAATGACGATGCTGCCTGCAGAGTTGTCTATTTTAACGCGGAATGGCCCTATATTGGACCCTTTCATTGTCACTTAAGCAGCGATTAATCTGGCAGTACAAATTGAAACTAGTGCTCGGGATCAATTAGGAGCTTCCCCTTATACCATTTTATTTTTCTGCTTTTTCATATATACCACTGTACGTTCAAGGTATTTCGATCCATTTTTTTCGAATCTGTGGTGCAACAAGGAAAGAATGGATGTAAATTTGGTAAGCCAAATACCCAGGAGAAAACTCAAGAAATGTTCTATTAATAGCTACAAAGGAATATCTGACCCATGTGGAATTAGTAGTTGCACCCAATTGTTTATAGTGTTGGACAGCGCCTTTCAGCGCAAAAACACATTTGTTGAGGCTTAATTAGATTATTATGGTGGCATCTACTACTTTTTATAGTTCAAGATATAGCTTACTATTTGTATTTCTGTGGATAGTTGGTTTCCATTGTCTTGTTGCAGAGTTGGTTTTGAAGGAAACAAAAACGAGAGAAAAGGATAGGAACAAAGGGAGCATGATAATGGCAAAGCGTCTAGCAGTTGGCAGCATGTTGGATGGTCAGAGGGACTACTTAAGTTGCAGTGTTTTTTTTCTTCTGGTGATTAAGTTGCAATGGTAGTTGTAAGTCTACTAATAGCAACATGGTGATTAAGTAACTCTTGGCTGAAGGACACACAGGAGACATGCATGCTTGCATAACGTGGCATTATAAAAGCAACACGAGATAGAGTGCCACATCGGCGTCGATAGATGAAGGAGACACAAGCTGATTGAGGACATGCACTAGGGTGCTCAGCAAAGTAACTAGGTAGGGTGCGTAGAATATCGCTAGCTAGGTAGGATCGAGAGGCAATGGGAACTTACATGCTTATCTGAATGAACGAATTCACACGACATCTTAGAAGCTTTCATTAACGAAGCCTGTGCAAATGGAGAGAGGGGGCTAGAGCTGATCGAGGGTAGTCTATGGGCAGAGCTGGATGCACCCTAGTGCTGAGCAACGTAGCTACCAATTCGGCATCTTAGATGCATAACTTAGGACCAGGAGGAGTCCGTAAAATATCGGCAACTTAGGTATGATAGGGAGGCAAGGCCAAAGATTAGCGGCAATTTGGGAATTCGTTTAAGAAGTATACATGTTGCTTGTCTAATCGCCGTTAGAACTGAACACATATAGGTATTTGTCCTATTACTAATTTTGGATCGATGTTGAGTCAGAACAAGTGTGGTCCAAAACTTCGTTGAGAAATTAATCCAAGGCGTAATCCCTACCAGCCATGCATCGATCTGTTAGGTTGATCTCTCCACCGAGTGGGCTCAACGGCCCATCGGGCCCTGATTTATTCGCGTCCTGATCGGGGGCGCCCAACCGTTCTATGATTGATGGCCCCCTGTGACCTGCAATATATAAAGAGGTGGGGGCCGGGGCGCACGGTACGAGGTTCACCGCGCCGCCAGACTCCCCACCGAAATCCCCTTCCGATCTAGGGCAATCGCAGTGCTCACGGGAATCACCACTTCCACCTCTCCGTTTCGATACCTCTGCCATCACCGGCCCCTACATCACCATGGCCAGCTCTGGATCGAGCTCATCCGCACCCAAGGAAGGTAGGTTACCAGAAAGATCTAGCCTACCACGATCCAAGTGGGTCTATCAATGGTATCAGGCCATCTTGGTTAGATGTTTTTCGGTAAAAAGATAAAACAGAGAAAGAAATAGAGATTCCCTCCCCCCAAGAACCCTAGGCAGGGCAAAGAACGAATCCTTCAAGGAAACGAAAAAAGTAGCGCCGCCGCAAGGCCGCGCCATTCCTCTCGATCTCGATGCGCATTGGCAATCCGAGGCATCGAGAAGAAGAACACCACCCCTTTTCAGGGGCAAAGATCACCACCACCGATCCATTCGACGGCGGCGCGCTCACCGCAAGGGGAACGCGCGACCGGCGAAGGGGTCGGCAGGGGCGAAGCCTCTCCGTCCATCTAGGTCGCCATTGTGCGGCAGTTGCCTCTCTTTCTCTCTGTGGGGAGGAGGTGGATGGAGACAGTAAAAAGAAAAGAAGGGGAAGGGGAAAAGAGTGCTCGCACGGCGCGGTGGCGCGTTGTCGTCGCCGGCGGCCGGCGGAGCCCCGACCCGCTGCATCACAGACAGGGCGAGGAGACAGATCGGAGACGGCTCCTCTCTCTCTTTCTGCCACAGGAGGCTCACGCAAAGAGAAGGAAAGGGAAGGGAGAGGCACACACGGCGCGGTGGTAGACGCCGTCGCCGGCGGCCGGTGCTCTCGCCCGGTGTCTGTCGCCGCCGTCGCCGGCGGCCGGGGCGGCCGGCCGGAGCGCTGCAGATCTTCTCTGCCTCGCCGCTGAGAGAGAAAGGAATGGAAAGAGCGGCGCGGGGGAGGAGAAAAGAATGACTAGGGTTTCGGTCGAGAGAGAGCTGGGTCTTGGTTTTGATCCAGCGAGGACACCGGGCGTCCGTCCGATTTGATCCGGCGGTCCTGAGGAAAACCCTAGCCACAGCGGGCTTTTGGGCCGAAAAGCACAGAGGCCGCAGCCACGGTCAGCCCAGGCCGTGTCACAGCGGCTCGCGCGCCGTAGAGCTCAGGCCAGACTGTGGGCCGGCCTTTTCTGTTTCGGGCCTCGCGCGTCCGGCAGAGGCTGTAGCTGCGCTGCAGTTTAATTTTTTTTGGTTTTCTGTCCAGAGTTTTGGATAGATTGTAATATTGTTTTCTATGCAAAGTTTTTCCAACGAAATTTTTGCTTAGAAAATAGAAAAGTAGAAAAGTTCCTGGAAATATATAAAAAGAAAATTTCCAAATTGTTCATGAATTTTTATAAAGAAATTAAATAATTTCATGAATTTTTTTCATTTGATCAAAGAAAAGTTTCCGCCAAGAATAAAAAGTTCATGATTTTATTCTTGTTTTTCCGCTGTGTACAGAATTAATATTGCTCTTTTTTTCTTGAAAATAAAAGTTTAGAGAGTTTTATTAAAAGAGCATGTTAAAGTTATAATTAGAATAAATATGTTTATGTTATTCTTATGACCAACGTTGTTAATAACATGACCATATTTTATTATTGAAATTAAAGGTGCATTTATTTCTAATATTTTGCCCAATAGTAATATAGATTTAATTGCATAGACAATTATATGTTTAATTTGACCAACGTTAGATTAATGCATATGATTGTTATATTGATGTCACTTAAATTGTGATTTAAGGAGGCTTTCACTTGATGAGTTGCCTAAAAGAAGTTCCGACACTCAGAGGTGACAACCACACTGAGTGGAGGAAGAAAGTTGAACTGGCATTTGTTTGTGCTGATCTGGACTGGGTTCTGGATGAACCACAGCCGGTCAGACCTACAGAGCCAGTAAGAGAGACTACTGAGGATGATGCTGCATGGGCTAAAAGGAAGGGGGATTATGCTCCTTTGGAGATGTCCTACATCATAGCCAACCAAAAGTGGGTCAATGCAAATAAAAAATGCATGGCCTTTATAAAGAATACAATTGAGAGCACCATTGTGGGCTCCATTGCAGAGTGCGCTTCAACAGCGGAGTTGCTGACAAAGATAAAGAGCCAGTTCACTGACTCTTCAAAGATATATGCCACCCAGGTGTTAAAACAACTTGTGACGGAACAATACACAGGTGGTGGAATAAGAGAGCACATCCTGAGGATGAGCAATATGGCAGCAAAGTTAAAGCCTATGGATGAGGATCTGGAGATCAAACCAAAGCTCCTGGTCCACCTTGTCATGGCTTCACTGCCAAAGGAGTTTGAAACTTTTGTTGTGAATTATAATATGTCACCTGGAACATGGGACATAGAAAAGACAATTTCTATGTGTGTCCAAGAAAAGGACAGACTAAAAGCTTCACATGGTGGAACACTCAACTATGTGAAGGATCATAAGAAAAAGAACTACAATCAAAACAACAAAAGTTCTCCTTCAAACCACAAGGAAAAGCTCCCTATCAGCATCAGCGTCAGCAACAGTCTTTCCCAATGGACAAAGACACTTGCCTCCACTGTAAGCAGACCGGGCATTACAAGAAAGACTGCCCTGTGTTGGCCGAAGTCCTTAATGGCAAAGCAAGGTAACAACATTGTTTCCTTAGTAAATGAATCCTTGTACACACAGTTTTCAAAATCTACTTGGTGGATTGACTCAGGGGCAACTGTTCATGTTGCAAATTGTTTACAGGGATTCCATTCGACCTGGACTACGCTAAGAAGAGAAGGAGGCATTGAAGTAGCCAATGGAATAAAAGCAGAAGTTGAAGCTGTCGGCGACATCTCCTTGGAGTTAGCTGATGGATTCAAGCTTCTACTTAGAGATATTCTTTATGTTCCTTCATGTAATAGAAACTTAATTAGCGTTTCATGTTTGGACAAAGAAAATTATGAGTGTTATTTTGGACATGGCAAGTGTGCCATCTGGTATAATAATGCTTATGTTGGTAATGCTTTACTAATGATGAGCTTTATCTGTTATCACTTCGTGAAGAAGTGCATTTTGTATGCAATGTGAATGAGCATGTTTCTGCGTCGAATAAAGAACAAAAGAAAAGAAAGAGAACATTTGACTCATCGAAATTATGGCACTGTCGCTTGGGCCATATTTCGAAGGGGAGAATAGAAAGATTAGTCAAAAGTGAAATTCTTCCACAGTTAGAATTCTCAGACTTAGAATAATGTGTAGATTGCATTGAAGGAAAGTATATAAAACAAATTAAAAAAGGTGCAATCCATAGCTCAAGCACACTAGAAACCACACCGACATTTGTGGACCATTTCCGGTGAAAAGTGTGGATGGATATGACTCGTTCATAACATTCACAGATGATGACTCTCGCTATGGTTATATTTATCCAATCAAAGAAAGATCTGAAGCGTTGGATAAATTTAAAATATTCAAAGCTGAAGTTGAAAATCAGCATGATAAAAGAATAAAGATAGTAAGGTCCGACCGTGGGGGAGAGTACTACGGTCGGCACACTCCATATGGCCAAGTCCCCGGACCTTTTGCAAAGTTCTTACAGGAGACTGGCATAGTTGCCCAGTATTCAATGCCGGCTGAACCTCAGCAAAACGGAGTAGCTGAAAGGCGCAACCGTACACTTATGGATATGGTGCGCAACATGATGAGTTATTCCGACTTGCCATTGGGATTATGGATGGAGGCGCTTAAAACCGCCATTCACATTCTCAATAGAGTACCAAGCAAGTTGGTGCCCAAAACATCGTACGAGCTATGGACAGGAAGGGTACCCTCCCTACAACACTTCAGGGTGTGGGGGTGCCCTGCTGAGGCCAAAATGTTTAATCCAAACATTGCAAAGTTAGATCCCCAAACAGTTAGTTGCCACTTCATTGGCTATCCAGACAGATCAAAAGGTTTTCGTTTCTACTGCCCAGACAGATATACAAAGTTTGTAGAAACAAGACATGCAGTCTTCCTTGAGGACGAAATGATGAGGGGGAGCTTGGTAGCTCGGAAAATTGATCTTGAGGAGAAGAGGGTGCATGCACCTAATCCGATGATTCAGGAGCCATTTTTCTCACTACCAGTTGCAACTCCACCCATGACAACCTTGGGGGTAGACCCGGAACCTGTCCGTCAGGAGCCGACTGAACCCGTTGTTGAGCATGAAAGGGAGGTGCAACAGCAAATTTTAGAAGAAGTGCCAGAAGTTGAGGCACAGAACGTGCCAGAAACTGAGGCCCTTAGAAGGTCTACAAGACCAAGAAATTCAGCTATTTCTACTGACTTTAAAGTTTATAACACATAAATGGTTCATATGAAAAAAGATCCCACCTCATATGAAGAAGCCATGAGAAGCCCTCATTCATCGATGTGGATGAAGGCAATGGAAGACGAGATGAAATCGATGAGTTCCAAAGATATTTGGGACTTAGAGGAAATTCCTAAAGGAGCCAAAACAGTAGGCTGTAAATGGGTCTACAAAATTAAGTATGACTCTAAAGGGAATATAGAAAAGTATAAAGCACGACTCATGGCAAAAGGATTTACACAAAGAGAAGGGATAGATTACAATGAGACATTTTCTCCAGTCTCATGTAAGGATTCCTTCAGAATCATAATGGCATTAGTTGCTCATCTTGATTTAGAGTTACATCAAATGGATGTTAAGACGACATTTCTAAATGGTGACTTAAAAGAAAATGTCTACATGAAACAACCTAAGGGTTTTATCATGGAAGGCAAGGAAAATATGGGATGCCGCCTGAAGAAATCCATTTATGGATTAAGACAAGCCTCTCGGTAGTGGTATCTAAAGTTTAATCAAACGATTAAAAGTTTTGGATTTAAAGAAAATGTTGAGGATAATTGCATTTATGCAAAGTTTAAAAATGGGAAATATATTTTCCTAATCTTGTATGTGGATGATACCCTGCTTGCTAGTAGTGATGTTAGTCTACTACAAGAAACAAAGAAATACTTATCCTCAAATTTTGACATAACAGATCTTGGTGAAGCATCATATGTTTTGGGCATAGAAATTCATCGAGATAGGAACAATGGAGTCTTAGGACTATTGCAGAAAGCATATTTAGAAAAGGTTCTTAAAAAGTATAATATGCATGCGAGTAAAGCCACACCTGCTCCTATAGTCAAGGGCGATAGTTTTGGGAAATTCCAATGTCCCAAGAACCAGTACGAGATCGATCAAATGAAAGCAGTACCATATGCTTCGGCAGTTGGCAGCTTACAGTATGCACAAGTGTGCACTCGCCCTGACTTAGCTTTTATCACCGGGGTACTCGGTAGATATTAAGAGAATCCAGGCATGGAGCACTGGAAGATGGTAAAGAAAGCATTGCGTTATGCGCAAAGCACGAAGGACTACATGCTAATATACAGGAGAACTGATTCCCTAGAGATAAAAGGGTATTCAGACGCAGATTTTGCGGGGGATAGAGATGATAGAAAATCCACGTCAGGATACGTCTTCACTCTCGCTGGGGGAGCTATTTCGTGGAAAAGCTCCAAACAGTCGATAGTTGCATCATCCACGATGTATGCAGAATTCATAGCATGCTTCGAAGCCACGGGGCAGGCGATATGGCTAAAGAAATTTGTACCCGACTTGAAAGTGGTAGATTGTATTCACAAACCACTAAAGATGTACTGCGACAACCAACCCGCAGTATTTTACGCTCACAACAACAAGTCGAGTAATGCTGCCAAAACAATAGAGATAAGGTATTATGTTGTGAAAGATAAAATCCAGGATCAAACTATAAGTCTCGATCATATAAGGACAAAGGATATGCTTGCGGATCCGCTAACGAAAGGCTTACCACCCAATGTGTTCAAGGAACACATAGCTGGCATGGGTTTAAGAGAAAGCCTTATGATTCCTGGATAGGCCCAAAAGGAACAGAATTTGTTTCTGATCATAACGTATGTTGTAGCTGTATGATTCTAACGGCAATTAAGCTGTGACGATGAAACATGCTCTATGTACCAATATGTGATGAAACAAATAAACTAGAAAGTATAAGGTTAAAAGTAAAAGTTGAGATCAAGGGGGAGAATGTTAGGTTGATCTCTCCACCGAGTGGGCTCAATGGCCCATCGGGCCCTGATCTATTCGCGCCCTGATCATGGGCGCCCAACCGTTCTATGGTTGGTGGGTCCCTGTGACCTGCGATATATAAAGAGGTGGGGGCCGGGGCGCACGGTACGAGGTTCACCGCGCCGCCAGACTCCCCACCGAAATCCCCTTCCGATCTAGGGCAATCACAGTGCTCACGGGAAGCACCACTTCCACCTCTCCGTTTCAATCCCTCTGCCATCACCGGCCCCTACATCATCATGGCCGGCTCTGGATCGAGCTCATCCGCACCCAAAGAAGATAAGTTACTGGAAAGATCTAGCCTACCACGATCCAAATGGGTCTATCACGATCAACCAGCTATACGTGCGCCTGCTGATCAGGGACGGCTAAAAGGCATCGGCCAGATAAACAAATTGACCAGCTCCCTGAATTCGATCAACTTTCGCATGATATAGTTCTACAGGGTACAATATCTACATCGTCAGTATCTGACGGCAGAAAAACTCTCCAGTGTACTAACTACCTCACTGGATTTAAAAACAACGAAGTGAGGAAGTACCTCATGATAAGCCAAAGGCAAAAGGCAACAATAATTCACAAGTTAAAAATACCCCGTGTTCATAGCATCTGTTGCTGTACATCTAGTCTAGTACTTGTGATTTGTTTTTGTCATATTGTTGATGTTTGAATCAACTATATACTTTTTTGACCCCGAAACCGAAACCGTAGAACAATTATTCTATGATAATTTTTATATATTAAATGTTGTGTGCAAAGAAAAGCAAAAGTACAACGGAACCAACAAATCAGCCAACTCCAACTCTAGGGAATATTGTACTAATCAACTACTCCCCCCGTCCCATAATATAAGAGCGTTTTTGACACTACTTCTGTAAAACTTTCTTCGCTATGTTTGAATGAGAATAAATAAAAAAGTTCGTTCTGTGATTAAAATGGCTTGTTAAGCACTCTCTCCGTTCTGTATTATAAGATGTTTCACTTTTTTACTTGATCAAATGTATGTAGACATGTTTTAGCCTATTTGCTCACTCATTTCAGTGCTTATGTAGTCTATATTAAAATATACGAAATGTATAATTCGAAACAGAGGTAATATTATACTGAAAGCAATAAAAGAAGAATTTATTAGCAACTCGTAGGAGCGTCCCCAATATACAGATACGACAGTTGGGAAATAACTGCGAGCTTTAAAGATTTTGGAAGGCAGCATGAAACTTAGATGCTCCCATCTGACATGTGTCATTCCAGACGGCTCATCTACAAAACCTCTTGCAAACTGTGTTATTTACAGGTGTCACATATTTCGAGCTGATTGCGGAAGTCCTTCTGGAGACGGTTCCTTGGCATATTGGGAAGGACCTTCGTATGACCGACCCAGCTAAACAAATGCCATAGATACATATCTATAATGGGCATCTCGAGTTGTCTACGATGGTCTATTATGTACTAGTAGTGATATATAAAGTTGAACACATCTAGTCAAAATATTATTTTAAATATTTTTTTGAATTTTCATCGGGGAGGGAGAGAACTCTCCCACCTGAATTGTATTCATTTGCCTATAAGGCTTTGCAGCCTCGCAAGATGGGCTCAAGTGAACGGTACAAGGGATACATGAAAAGAGAGATAAAATAAAACAACACAACACACCGACGACACACAAGACGTCACACACAGCAGGGGGAGAACAAGAAAGGAAAACACAACACAACACAACAAAAGAGCACCGCCGGTGTAACCGAACGACATCGGCCAGCCGAGACTAAACCAAGGCACTGCACCGTCGGCGTAATCGAAAGGCTCCACGCAACCGAGACTGCACAACGCCGCGACACCACCTGCATCACGGGGCACATTCAAAGGGTCACGCGAGGCCGAGACGACGCCACGCCACCTGTGTGTCACCGGCGTCGTCGAGGGGCATCGCCAAGCAGACCAAACCACGGCACTGCACCGTCGACGTAATCGAAAGGCACTGCGCATCCGAGACTGCACAACGCCACAACACCACCTGTGTCGGGGGTACATTCAAAAGGACACGCGAGGCCGAGACAACGCCACTGCACCTGTGTGCCACCGGCGAAATCGCAGGGCACCGCCTAGCAGAGACACACCAAGAAGCACTCGAGCACGAACATCGCCGAAGAAGAGCACAGACCCACCGTCGACCCCCAAGCCGGCCGCAACACCATGAAATCAACCACACTCCACCGACAACCGCCACACACGCAAGCCGTCGGTTACCACCAACAGCCATGGTCTCCAAGATGACGCCTCCAAGAAGGTAGCGACGAATATGACGCCGCCGTCGTCCGATCTAGCAAAACAAGATCTTGGGCTTACGCCCGGAGACACTCTCGAGGGATTTGGGTGAACTGGACTCCTCAGCAACGCCCCCAAGGAGGTGAACGACACCAAAAATGGCGCCGCCGTCACCGGCATCAACAGCAGTTTTTGCAAGGATTTCTCCAGGAGCCAAACATGACCAAATCGCCTCAAGATCCAAGCCCTGGCACACCTCCGTCCGCGGTCGCAGGCCACGAGAGGGGAGAAGAGCACCCCCAACTTACCAGGAAAATGGGGCAGAGCACCATCGCCGTGATCCTTGGACTCCCTCCACCTTCCCTTCCCCCGTACAAGTTGGACCAGCCAGAACAAGATCTTGCCATTAGGACCAGCACCGCACAAACGCGAACAAGGGGAGGGATGCAGGTGAAACGCCGCCGCCCGCCAGATCTGGGGCAACATGGGGTAGCAGGGCCGGCACCGACCGCGCACGACGCGTCACCTGGCCAGCCGCGCGTGCCCAGGCCTTCACACCAGCGCCGCCAGCCACGGGACGCCGCCGCCGAGCCAGCGAGCATCGCCGCGCCCCACGTGCGTGAGGCCCCGCGCCCCAAGCCTCCGCCCAAATCCACCTACTCGCAGCTCCGCGCCCGCACGCGAAGCCCCACGACGCCGCCGCTGAAGCCGGAAGCCGCCGGGACCAGGCCCCGCTCACAGATCGACGCGCCGGCCAACAAGAGACCCCCGCCCGTGCCCGAGAGCCGCCCGAAGACGCGAGAAAGGATCCCTGCCGCCGCCGTCAGCCGCGCGGCTTTGCCCCGCGACGTCCTCCGGCAGCGGCAGAGAGGGGTGGGTGGCCGGCGGCGGCGCTAGCCTAGGGTTGGCGTGGCCGCCCAAGTCGCCCGTCGCTGGGGGGGGGGGGGGCTATTTGAAATATTGATGGTCACAGTTTTCAAATTTGGACAATTACTATATTAAAAAAACGTCAAGATTTGTGTAACCAAGGGAGTCCATGTAATGATTAAAAGTTTGTTGACTGGCTTCTTTTTATGGTTGCAACTTAATTTTATCATCACTTTACGAATACCGGGGACAACATGATCCACATAGATATTAATATCAAAGTGTTTCTAATCCAAACCCAAGCATTTTCTCAGAACTGAAATGGAACGAGAGCAAAAAGTAGGTGAATCAAGCTAGGTGCATACAAACACAAAAGCACAAAATATGTTATCTCTGCCAGTTAAAAAAAAACATCTATGGACGTTTACCATTTGCCAGTCCTGATGGCTCGGTGAAGTTTGGGTCTGTCAAAGGCACTCTTTGTAACCCTCTTAAGATAGGATCCATTTATGGAGGATTTTTTTTGCTGGAAGACATGGCGACGGACCATGTGGTGTGGCTTGCAGATGGGTGACGAAGAAGGGGTCTTCTTGGTGCGCACTTATCTCCATCTAATGTGCTCCACTGAGTACCTAAAGGACGACAAGTCAACATCCGTCATCAGAGCCAACTGATCGCCAAAGAAGACACCATGACCTCCTCTAACATTTTTCCTCATAGATTCAAGATGAACTCACATGCCGTCACGAATTCGTTCCATGATTGTGAAGATATGTCTGCTCATGATGCTTAAGCTCATGGAACTCCAATTCGATGAATTAATGCTTTTCATGCCTCCACAACATTGGCTTACCCTAGGATGGATTGGTTACTGATAGTTTCTAGGTTTGTTTGCATTTGAATGGCTCCTTTTATAAAGTTAGAGATAATAGATCGAATGGTCTTACTAATACAACTTGTAACAGTTAATTTAGAAAAAAAATCCGAGACAATTCTAGCACTCCATTCGGTCCATGCAACTGAACTGAAAGGCCTCGTTGAGATTAGCTAATATTTTGTACGCAAATTTGGATTGTTAACAATTTAATGTCCCAGTTTTGAACCATGCTCCACCAAAGCAAATATGCTCATGCGTTATATCCACCCGTGTACTAAAACAAAATAGTTATTATGTGATTATATTGTGCATGATATCTTGTTTTTTAAGAAAACATAATATCCTTGTCATGTATGTGGCCTCAACAGTCAACAACACTTTCAAGTCTCATTATTCCCCTATAGAATATGATATTTTTAAGATTGTAC